>NC_056741.1:425792619-425837619 GCF_019279795.1 Protopterus annectens
GGCAGCGTGGTGGTCGTAGGAGAGGTTGCTTTCAAATATAGGATTTGGTTTTTAGGGTGATACACATGCAATATATATACATATATATTTTTTACATTTTGGCATCTTTTTTCATTTTGATATTCTTTTTACTAGTATTTTATATTTTTATGGAAGTGTTTTCAGAGCTCACATGTCCCCAGGTTGGAATTTGATGCTTGTGAGCTATTTTTTAACATCTCAGGATGATGAAAACACCTAAGTGAGTAGTTTTATACTTTACATTCTATATTTTATATTTCATATGTATACATATACACATTTTTGCTGCACATCTTGTTATCTTGGTATATATTTTTGATGACAGTGTCTCTTATCAGTTTTTGATAACAGTGTTTTTGATAACAGTGTCTTTATTAGTTTGTTTTAAATTGTAAGAGCTGTTTCTTGGGATGGATGTGTGATTTGCATTTTTAATTGTCTGATTAATTGGATGATTGCATACAAAGAGTGTAGGGAGTACTCTCCGCTTTTTGTATATAAGGAAGTTTTTCATGTTTGTATATTAGATCTGAAGAAGCGTGCTCTTTGTGCACGCGAAAGCACTCATCTTTTACCAATAAATTGTTGATCTTATCGTGGTGGTCTGCTTCAATTTTATTCTCTTACTATCTAGAAAACCTAATGTTTTAGAAAGCAGGTCATTATACCATTATTCAGAATGGGTGCAAACTCCTTCAAAATTCTTAGCCGCACTAATGAATATAAAGAACGGACCACAAAGGATCAAAGAAATACACTATGAAGGACAAGTAAACCATGAAGACTAAGACATTTTAAGAAGTTTTGAGACCATTTATAAAAATCTGTATAGCATGCCCCTCCCACCTTTAAATGAAAAATTTAAAGACTTAATTCATAACTTAAAATTTCCACAAGTCACACAGGACCAACAAAAACTCCTAGGATCACCAATCCATCTAAAGAAATGAAAGATGCAATAAATAATCTTAAACCAGGTAAATCTCCAGGACCTGATGGGTATACCTCTGAATTTCATAAAATATTCTCAGAACCTGTCTCAAAAATCATATTAAAAGTATACAACTATATATACAACATGGTATAATGGATATTTATATAAATAATTCTAAAACCATTCTTATTCCCAAACCAAATTCTGACCCACCAGATCCATCTAACTAAAGGCCAATTGCCCTCATAAATACTGATATTAAAATACTAGCCCAGATTTCAGCTAGTTGTGTGAAAAATATACTCCCCTCTATTATTTCCCAAGATCAATTGGGTTTCATAGTAAACAGACAAACTTGCGACAACACCTTGCTACTGGACTCAGTCATTAGACTAGTTAAGGAACATCCCAATTATGTTATTGCCGCAGATGCTAGCAAAGCATTCGATAGAGTTAATTTAAACTTCTTATTTAATGTTATGCCTCTATTTGGAATTCCTCAAGAGTTTATAAAAAAAGTTAAGCTTAAGGTACTATATCAAATATCTTCTATTTCTATTCAGATAAATAATCTTAGAACAAATCATATTCCCATCACCAATGGCTCAAGGCAAGGTTGTCCACTATCTCCTTACCTCTTTAACCTATAACTTGAACCCCTGCTCTTTTTTATTTCACAAAAAGCCTTTCACCACATTCCAAAAATATTTAATATTAAACTTATGGTTTTAGCTTTTGCAGATGACTTAAACATATATCTCCAACTCCCCTCAACCAACCTCCCTAAAAGACTTAAAGCAATTAATAAGTTTTCCGAGATCTCGAATTTTAAGCTAAATCCCAACAAGTCACATCTCTTCCCTCTAAATCCTCTTGGTCATAAAGATTATTACGTCCCTGAGAGTGAGATTAAGTGAAGCTACCAAGTGAAATATTTGGGAATAATATTTATTCCAAACTTTAATGAAATTGTTAAAAACAATTTAACCCATACGTAGACCAGCATTGCTAATGACTTAAACAGATGGAACAATTTTAACATGTCCCTGTTCTCCAAAGCTAGTGTAGTAAACATGAATCTGTTACCTAGAATTCTTTTCCAACTAAATGCCACTCTTTCATTTATTCCCCAAAAATTCTTTCTAGACATGGAGAAAACTATATTGAAATTTCTTTGGTATCCTAAATCCACTAGAATTAAGTATGATAAATTTATACTTCAAAAAATTAAGGGAGGGTTAGGGTTACCTGACTTTAAACTACATTATAGTTTCATTATTTCATACAGGCTACTTCAGATAATAAATTATGAATCTAATTCAAACATATGGTCCCCCTATGGGCAAAACTATGGTCTCAACAAATTAAGTCTCTTGGGTGTAATCCCAAATCCCTCCTCTTCCTCAATTTATGTAAAAAATCTGACTATGTCAAGACGTTGCATCCAGTTATTAAACATATGGTTTTAACTACTCAAAAACTTTTTAAGTCAATACAACTATTCAATGCCCTCTCCCTACTGTAACCCCTTCATCTAAATCCAAATTTACTACTAAATAATCAGCTTATAAACTTAATAGATTATCCCTTACTTAGGGAAGTTACGGTTTGGGAGATCTACAAATGGAAAGATTATGCTATAACACAACTTAGAATGCAACTTACTCTTCCAAAGAAGTACGTAAGCATTCTTAACTCATTACGATATCTTATTAGCTTTAAATTCCTTCCAGATAATTATGATAGACAATATCGCAATTAATTCTTAAAAATCTGGCAATTAAAGCGAAAACTATTTCTAGAGTATATAAACTGGAAATGGATGTAAAAATGTCGGAACCACCTTTTATTTTCTCTGTACTGGCAAGGGAAAACACAGCAAATTAATGAACAAAGTAAAAAAGATACCTTTGTAAATATGCTCCAATTCATACCTTTCAAAAAACTCCTATACACCCAACTTATGATTAATAATGACGCTTACTTTACCCCACAAAAACTAAATAAATTCAATACTAACTAATGTCCTAATTGCCCACACTGCCCCAATCAATCTGCAGATATCCTTCATATTCTGTGGGAGTGTAGTAAAGTGCACAATCTCTGGTGCTCACAAGAGCTAGACTAGGAGAAAATAGGTTATGGAAAAAGCACTCTGTCATGGGAAACGGCCATATTACACATCAATATAAACAATCTCCCAAGACTTCTAAAACATGTCCTCATCACGATATGTGCTGTTATTAAATTCTACATTGCAAAGAACTGGACTTGTGTAACCCCTCTCTCATGGGAAGGTTTTCGCAATTTAGCCATTAAATACATCTCATCCTACAAACTACTCTACACAACTACTAAACGTAAATATTATCATAAATACTGGGAATACCTGCTTGAAGTCATTCTTAAGAGGTGAAAAATATCAATTTAAAAATTATAAAATGTCAGCTAATTATAAGAAGCTAAGATTTTCTGATAGACAGCTGATTACTTATAGATCTACTCCTTATTCAAGATCTATCCTTTTCTACCCTCTCCACTGGTATTATCCCCTTTACAGGTTGTATCCTTCTCTTATTCAAGGCTTGTGTGTGCACTAAATTGACCAATAAAGTGACGTCTTTTGTACATATTGTATATATATATTGTTTTTTGTTCTGTTAGTTCATTTCTGTATTGTATATTGTTTTTTTTCTCCTTGAAACTCGAATAAAGACATTTTTGAAAAAAAAAAAAGAAACAGAGATTCTGGTAAGAGAAAAGTTGGGGGGGGGGCTTTGCATCTACATACATAACAGCTGGTGTACTAACCCAAAGACTATAGGCAGTCACTGTACTCCAGATTTGGAGTACCTGACAATCAAATGCAGGCCGATTTCTTTACCTTGGGAGCTTACCATTGTTATAGTTACAGCTGTTTACATTCCACCAGATGCTAACACTAGCACAGTTCTAGGCTACCTATATTGCCCCATTTACTTGCAGCAAAACACCCACCTTGAAGCCACTCATATCATAGCTGGTGATTTTAACTACATGGACTTAAAAGACAGTTCTCCCTAAGTTTCATTAACAGACCAACTGTGCAACCAGGGGGAGAAACACATTTGACAAAGCCTGCTCAAATATCAGGGATGGCTACAGGACAAAACCACAGCCTCAATTAGGCCATTTAGATCATTTATCCATAATCCTGACCCCAGCATACACTCCCCTCAGAGGAAAAGTCCAAACTACCCCAAAGATTGTCAAAATATGGCCTGAATGAGCATTCTTGCAGCTGCATGATTGTTTTGAAATGACTATCTGGGACATTTTTGAGGATCAGGACTTGGAAGTGTACACATCAACTGTACTCTGCTACATACAAAACTGTGTTGACAATGTCACTGTCAGCTAACATATCTGTGTGTACCCGAACCAAAAGCCCTGGATGATGAAGGAGCTTAGATCTCTCCTCAAGCACCACAACACAGCCTTCAGGTCTAGCAACAGAACCCTTTTCAGCACAGCTAGAGCCAACCTAAAGAGAGACATCAGAGAGGCTAAAGAAGCCTACCAAAGGAAGACCAGCAGTGAACTATGGTGACTATGGCAAGGCATCTAGCACATCACTAACTGCAAAACCAGTAACAATATGGATGTTGATGTGGACGCCTCAATGGCAGAGGAACTTAATTATTTATTTACTCATTTTGAGGTGGAAACAGCAGAAGCAGTCACATCTAGGCCCCAGAAAACAGGCCTCAGTAGTCTAACATCAACCACATCAAATCCTTACAACAACACCTTCACAGTGCAAGAGCTTGATGTGAGGTGTGTGTCAGAGCAGTCAACTCAAGAAAGGCTGCTGGCCCTGATGGAGTGACAGGACATGTGTTGAAAGAATGTGTGAATCAGGTCTCTGAGGTCTTTACAAAGATCTTTAACCTGTCTCTGTCTAAGTCCACTATTCCATCATGCCTGAAGTCAGATCATTCCACTGCCAAGGAAACCTGTCATCAGTAGTCTCAATGACTACCATACAGTGGCACTTACTCCAGTCAATATGAAATGCTTTGAATAACTGCTCCTTTGACACATCAAAGACAGCCTCCCAGTCACCACTGACTCATATCAGAGCAAACAGACCTACAGAAGATGCCATCTATCTCCACTACCTTAAACACTACACTTTCCCATCTTGAGCAGCAGAGGAGCTATGTGAGGATGCTCTTTGTAGACTTTAGTTCAGCTTTTAATACAGCCATCCTGGACAGACTGGTCACCAAACTCACTGGCTTAGGACTTTCACAACCTGCCTGCCACTAGATTAAAGACTTTCTGATTAACAACCCCCATATAGTTAGATTTGGCCTTACCTCTCTTCCACCCTGACACTCAACGCAGGTGTTCCACAAGACTGTGTGTTGAGCCCCCTTCTGTATACTCTCTACATCCATGACTGTGACGCCTTTAATTCTACTAACACCATCATTAAGTTTGTGGACAACATGACAGTGACTGGTCTCATCTGAGAGGGAGATTAGACAGCTTATAGGGTTGAAGTCAAAAGATTGACAGCATGGTGCACTGATTTGAAGTCTGAAACACAATTGTATGTCATTATTTAATGACTTCAATCCTCAAATCATCCCAACAATTTGCCAGAAAACCACAACTTTTATGAGGAACAGACCAAAAATTTGAGGTAAAAATCTGGGAATTCTGCAGAAATCTGGACAATTGAGAGGACTGCGCTGCTCCATTGAAAGTGTGCTGTCATACTGCATCTCTACACGGTATGCCAGCAGCTCAGCTGCAGACAGGAGGACCCTTCAGAGGATCATACACTCTGCCCAGAAAATCAGTGGCTGCACACTGCTGTCTTTGAAGGAACTTTTCAGCTTGCGCTGCCTCAGCAGGGCAGCCAACATTCTGAAAAACCCTTCCAACCCTGGACATTACTCGTTTGAGTTGCTGTCCTTTGGCAGTTGGTTCAGGTCCATTCCATGATGGACAAACAGACTTAAGAACAGCTTTTACTCCAGAGCCATACGAGAACTAAATAATGCCAAACACTTTGACTGACTCTGGCCAGCACAAACAACAGTCTCTCTAGCACTACAAAGTACATGTTTATATTCTTTTGCACTTTATTTCATTTTTTTAATACTACCAACTGCACTTTCAGTTCCACATGTGCAATATACCCAAGTGCAATAGCTCAGCTGTTGTATTGTATTGTAATGTATTGTATTGTCCTTTTCTATTTAATTATGTTCATTATATGGAATGCACCTTTAGGAGTGCTAGAAATGTCATTGTACTTTGTGCAATGACAATAAATGAATCTCTCTCTCTCTCTAATGATAATCTTCTTCTTTCAGCTTTTCCCGGTTAGGGGTCGCCACAGCGGATCACCGTCCGCTCATGATTAGCAGTGGAGGTTTACAGTGTCGAGTTGCCAGCCCGGCACCCAACCTTCCACAGAAGGCACGCACACACAAACACACACGCACTCACACCTAGGGCCAATGTTAGTGTGTCCAATCCACCTACAGCATGTCTTTGGGATGTGGGAGGAAACCGGAGCACCCGGAGGAAACCCATGTGACCACAGGGAGGACATGCAGACTCCGCTCAGAAGGCACCCCAGTGAGGATTGAACTGGAGAACTTCTTGCTGTGAGGCGGCAATGCTAACCGCTGCGCCACCGTGGCCACACATCTCTCTCTCTAATGATAATAAAGGGCTTTATTCTTTAGGCTAGAATATTTATTCCTCAGCCTCTCCAGTATTAATCAACCAACAAGCTTCCATCCTGATGCTAGAATGTCACAAAGTTTGGTATAAAGTTACTGTAATAATTAACTAATCCTAGGAAAGCCTTGACCTGTTTCTCAGTAGTGAGGTAGATAAGCTAATAACTTCTTTGTCTATGGCTTCATTGTCCAGCTGCATATTATGTAGCCTAAATAACAGTGTTACAAACTCCAAGGAAGGCCTAGCTAAGCTAAGGTATTCACTGTGTATTACCATAAACCTCCTGTAGTAGAGGCCCATGGAATATATACAAATGACCTCTAAAGGACATATCACTATTTCAGTTACATGGTTTCTGAATGTTCATGACTTTTAACACCCAAGCTGTAGACATACCATGTTCTGTCCTTTTTCTAAGATTGTCAGTACAGCATAAATTAATTGATTGGCTATACTTTGGAATCAGAGAGCTTAAGACCAAGCCTGATATTCAAAATATTAAGGTCACACTTCTCACCTGTACAGATTTTTGCAGAATGTCCAGATTTTGGACAGCAAGAGGTTCTCCCATTTGATTCTCGGCTGGAGCGCCTTCTGTGTGGAGTCTGTATGTCCTCCCCACATCAAGTGGTGTTTGAAAGACATGCATGAATGGGCATGCCTTCGTTGAAGGTTGGGCATCGAGCTTGCACCTCAGCATCGTAAAAATCTACTGCCAATCATTAGCGGACCAGAGTTCCGCTGTGGCGACCCCTAACCGGGAAAAGTCAAAAGAAGAAGAACAACAAAACATTTTTGGTCCACTTTTCATAAAATTGTGGTTTTCTGGCAAATTACTGGCAAATTGTTAAAGACGGAAGTTAGAAAATAATGACATGCATTTGAGTTTCAGACTTCATATCCTTCAGAAATTTCACACTAATGCAAAAAAATTGTCCCTATTATTGGGCCTTTGTCCCACTTTTATTTATGTCTTTGTCCAGATTTCTTGCTCTAAGAGGTTTGAAAGGTATGATTAAGGTGCCTCCAAAATATCCCAAACAATATCCAAACCAAAGGATAAAAAGGTCAAACAAACCAACCATCCACCATATCCTCAAAAAAAGACCCAGCTAAACTGGAGCCTTCACAATGTCAAGCCTTAAACCTTTTGTAGTGGAGTTTCATGAGCTCTATTCAAATGACAAGGTTTTGGCATCCTGAACTTGCATTCTGCTAGGCTGGATGTTAGTCCAACCTAAGGTAAGGAGTACAGTTAAGCCTGGACCTTTGGAAAGTCACTTTGCCATTCTTCTGAGAAGATCATTGTATTGTCAAGGTAGACCATGAAATATCTCATGTGTAGATTAAGGACCCTATCCAGTAGCATCTTGAAGGTCATCGGTATTCAGTGAAGTCTAAATGGCATAAGATTATAGTGAAACAGGCCATCAGGTGTGAGGAATTTGATTTTCTCCATGACTTCAGGAGCTAAAGAGATTTGCTAATATCCCTTTGTTGAGTCCAAAGTGGAGATAACAATTGCCTTACCTAATCTTTCAATTAATCTTTCCATTCAAGGCATAATGCAGGAATTAAATTTGGAAATATTGCAGTCATTACAAAACATGGAAAAAAAAACCCATCTGACCTGGGAAAAGTATGATGGAATTATTCCTCTTGCTGTCTGATTCTTTTATAACACCACATTTGGGCACTTTCTCTGCCTCTTCCTTAACTGCTTAGCAATGGGACTCTGTTATCTGGATAGCTTTAGATTAACTTTTTTATCATTTTCAATATTGCATTGGAATAAGTTGGTCCTGCCAGGTAACTCTGAGAATACATTCCTGTTTCTAAATTACTTAGCCTCTTGTTTCTGCAAAGCTGACAAGGTTTCACCTATTGTGACTTCAGGACATGCTGTGCGTGCTTTGACTTCTGAGAACATACTTTCTACAGAAACCTCAGTTTTTTTTCCAAGCCTTTAGAACATTTATGTTATATACTTTTTCTGATTGCTTTTTTCCACTTTATCTCACTTTATAGTTTCCTTATTTTCTCTATAATTTCAAAAGGTTATTAACATCTTGCTAGGAACATTTCCTCATTACTAAGACAAGAACCTTGCACCCTACTTTGGACTCTCTGTTCTATGTGCTTTCTGTTGTCCTTCCTGTGTTCATTTCATGTGTTACTTTACTATGGGAATTGCAGAATTTAATATTTTCTGCAGGTCAGTAAAGTGTTCTATCATTCTCTTAAAGGGGGTGTTTTCCTTCTGCTATGTTTGGCTATAACTAGCAAACTTCCAGAGTGACTGCCTTGTAACAGTTCAAATTGTGTGAACCCAGAAAAGAAGTTAAGGAAGTAGTTGGATATAATTGTTTCTGTTATATATCATGGATCTCCTCAAAACAGACTTTAAGGTTTTATTAAAATGTGCACTTAGCCCATTTCTCTGAGGGTGGTATACACACATCCTTAGCTGTTTCATCTTAATGAATTAGCAAAGCTCTTGGATTCCATTAAACATGAATGAGGTAGTCTGATCTGTAAGATTTTGTTAGCGTAATCCTAAACTATCCTAGAAAAGAGTAGTGCGTGTTCTTTTGATATAGCTTTGGCATTCACTCTCCCTAATGGTACTTCAGTAAATTTATTGCAGAGGCAATGATCACCAGTATATATTGAGTACCTTTACTGTATTTACAAGTGGACCTATGATTTTCATTCTTTGCTTGATTGAGACTTCTGGTATATAAAGTGGTATCAAAGGCTCCCTAAATCATGGGTTAGGCAGCATCTTTTGACATTCTGGGAAGGACGCAGAAAAATATTTCACCTCCTTCATAATAGCAGGCTACTAAACTCTAGCTAGAATCCAAGTCTTAGTTTTGTCCATCCCAAGATGATCCCTCAGGATATAGTTCTGTGTCAACTTCATTCACTTATTCTTTCCCTTTCTTTGATCACCATGTACAGGAAGTTATTTCTTAACTCAAAAATAAGGTTAGGAAATTGGTCTGCTCTGGTCTGTTGTTCCTTTCATCCTTGTGTTGCATTTTCTCCAGTCCTACTCAGGATATTTTCCTCCCAGTGTGCTTTCTGAAAATTAATATGGTTTATCTGGAGATCTGCCAAGTTAATGTTTCTTTACTCGGAGTCTTGACTTGAGAGGGTGGTGAAGTCTCTTCTTCAACAAAGACAGATATAGTTTCCTCCCCTTCCTCTAACTTATCCTCTGAAAATGGTAAGTTATGAAAGCAGATTTCTTTGGCATGAGGTACAGGTCCTTTTTTCATATCTAGTTTAGTATTATTCCTGCTTGTTTTAGACTTAGTTTGATGTTGGTTTGGCTCTGTACTCTGGTATAGCAGAGAGAAGTCTAAGGCTGTGTCCAGCTTCCTGAGTTCATATACTTACTTGTTTGGATATCTTTCTATAACAATTTCTGTGCTAATTTCTTTTGTAGTTTTGACTACTAGAGTCTCAGCATCAGTTTTTTTGTATTCCTGCAACCCAAACCAAATCGTACTGCCTTTATAAGCTTTTATTTCCATGGGTTCATCTTCATGGAGTCTGTGTATCTCTAACAACATACAAAGTTATACTGCTGCCCCTTAATATTTCCCATAGTTCTTTAAATTGGGGATGTCTTGACCATTATTTGTATCATGTGGTTAACTGTGCACTAAAGCTATTGAGTGTAATACTTCACTTAGAACAGTTTGCATTTTTTTTTTGGTTATGCAGTGCACTTTCCCATTTTAATATGCACACATTTTTTCAATTTTCTGGATGCTGTTAGGTTTGTGCTTAGACACATATTGTGATTTAACTAATATAATCATGTTCTCTGAGTCTAGCAATCCTAGCAATTCTTTCACTTTTACTATACTGTATTTAGTTTGTTTTCAGCAAATTGAGAGAAAGCAGGTTCTGCATTCCTAGAAGTTATCAGTTTAGCTTTATCACATTCCATATGTACATTTTCAGGCACATTTTTAAGCAACTTGTCAGATATTATTATTAGTTTTTAAAGGTACAGCATTACTACCATTAGCTGTATAATACCTCACTATGAACACTGTTTTAGAACATTTAAAACAAACTATTTAACATGATAATACTTTTTGTTTGCAATGGGCATTGACGTGCTTAGGTGATAGTTTGTTTGCAATGGGTCTATATCAAAATTTCAAAGTTGTGTTTCAGCAAATGCCTCTTCATCGACACATACTGAATGAATGCACTAAACTGCGATCATTCAGAACAGCAATTTCTTGTTGTTTTGTTTGAAGTGGTGTGTTTCTGGTTTGAGGGCAAGAGATTTCTTTCCCAGGGAAAAAAAATCGCTGTTCTGAACAATCGTGGTTTAGTCCGTTCGATCAGTATATGCTGATGAAGTGGCGTTCTCTGAAATGCCTCTTTGAGATTTAAATATAGGCCCGTTTGCAACACTTGCTGCAGGGAAGCCAACTTAACAGGTTGCAGCTTCATGTAATAAAAGGTTCTTCTAAAGTAACTAATTATTCAGAAGATTTAGGATCACACAGAATTGCACACTTTTCTTAAGTGACTGTGGAGTACCTCTTTAAATTTATCTACAGCTAAAAAATCAAAAATGTTATAGACATCATTCATATTTGGTACTAAACAAAAATCTAAAATATGAATTAAATGATCCATTTCTGACTTTATTGATTTGTTCTTAGAGAATGCTCAGTTTGGTACTTAAGAGTCTATGATTTAGATCCTTGTCAAAATTTTTCCTTAACTTTACATAGTCATGCATTCCTGTCTCCAAGATCCATATAGGTCTTGAAGGGATCACCAATCAGAATACAAAACATAGTGATGTATCTGATATAGTTTGAATACTCTATCTGATGGAAATCAGGAATTCAATATAGACCTTATGTGTATCTAAGAGAGAGGCAGAGATGCACGCACACACACATATGGACACATGTAAAAACACATGCATACATAAAGATTAGAGTGTAGGAACTCTACCTATAGTTATGTTGTAAATGTTTCTGAAATGATTTAAGTAGAATATTAAACAGATTATCACATAGTGCTTGGTAGTGTTCCCTTACTGATTTGCCTAACTGTGTCTTCTGCTGGTAAGTGAAGGATCCACCTCTGAGAGTGATCACTTTGTGACACACACTTTGGCATTAAATGCTGCAGAGTATCATCGCTATTGTCTCAAACCAGGTTTACCTTCCTGTAGAACTGAGAAAAATAGCTGGACATCAAATGCCATCTAGAACACTTGAGTCTAGTACTGCTGATACAATTGAGAGGTTCCTGATCCTTAAATACTTTCTTGTGTTTTCGGGGAATCACTCCAACCTGTTCTTAAAACAAACCTATTGTGCCTATCTTTCTCCTGGAGTGAAGAGTCTACCAATCAGAAGCGCTGTCCAGCAGCAGGAAGTTTAAAATAAAACTCTTTTATCAACACTTGCTTCTCGTATAGGATTTTGTTTTGCTTAAAGCAACTTACTTAAACCCATCACCATCAGTTATCATCACTGAATACTTTACCCCATTTTCTTTAGTTGTGAAACTGGTTTTACTCCCTATATAATTGCCATTTGACAAGTAGTAATAATAAAGCTTATGCAAGGCCATTGCTGCTCTTCTCTAGACCCCATTAGCAAGTTAGACACAAGTTTCTGCCCTTGCATAACATTGTAATTGTACAAATTGAAGTTTCTAATAAAAGCCAAGTTGAAATGTTCTCCAGTACTCCAAAAACTGAAACAATACATTAATGTAAATGTACTATTAAATTTACTGCTAGCAAGTGACATTCACTTCAACCCTAGACCCTCTGAGGTACTAAGTTACTCTACAAATAATACATCAGCCTTGTCTGAAAACTAAAGCTCCTCTCCTGACAAAATAAGAAATAGCAACAAGAAACGCAATCTTTTCCATATGAACATCAGACACATTATGAACAAAATTTCAGAACTACATGAATGGATGGATAAAACATCACTCCCCTGACATATAACAGAATCTTGGCTAAAGCCAAATATAAGTAACACAGAAATACCCCCCCCCAGGCTTTAATATCTTTGAATCTGATAAATTAAACAAAAAAGCAGGAGGAGTAGCAATAATGTCCCACAGTAGCATAAACTTGTTACCTTTCACATCTCCCATGCCCTCCTTCCTCAATGTTGAACTACTTATAAGTAACCTAAAACTAAATACACACAAAACAATATGTGTGGTGGCCCATTATATCCCATCTATAGACAATATCAGCTAACTGCAGGTCATCCTATCCTGGTTATTTGACAATGTACACACAGAGACAATTATTCTCGGCAATGGTAGCATCAATTGGTCAAGTCTCACCACTGAGATAATGACTTCTGGTATAAATTTTCTCCCAACTTATCAGTGATCCTACTAGAATCAACCTGAAAAATGGTAAAAATCATCCTGGACTGGTTATTAATATGTCACCCTAACAATATAAGCTCTTACAACACATTAACTAGCACACTTAATGACCGCCTGCCACAAGAGAATGTCATATTCCCAGGGAACACACATATAAATTCTCTAGCAACATGAACAACTTTGACCCACAACTGTTTAACACCTCACTACAATCTCACAACTGGAGCATCCTAAAAGTCTTGCCATTAGATTATGTTGTTCTATTTTAATAACATATTTATGGAACTGCTAAGCAGCATGGTTCCTGTAGGCTTAAAAGAGTGCAAAACAACCCTTCTCCTTGGCTCACTCCTACTAAAAAGATATTAATGAGAAATAGAGATAAAGCCTGGAAGGCATTGCTCAATAATAAAGCAGAAAAAATCTGCAACAATATAAATACTTATGAAATAAAGCCAAATGTCAGATAAAACTTGACAAATAACTTTCTTACTCCAGCATGCAGAATAGATGCTATAAAAATTATGGACAATTATGTGCCACCATATCTAAAGTACTACAGCCTGGATCAAATGAACAACCAAGCCCAACCCCCACTGCTCCGCGGAAGAAACAGCAAATACTTTTAATGATCACTTTATCTCTAGCATCACTACATTACTTCACAACAAAACTCAAAATACATAAACCTCCTCTAATATTCTGTCCACATCCCACTCAGTCTCACTTCCAAGTTTTATTAACCTTTACACTTTCTCCTTTCATCCAGCACCTATCATAACAATCAAGAAATTCCTCAAACATATTAAACCAAGTACACTTGATCCAGATGGAATTCCTGGTGATTTCCTAAAAATAGTAGCCAACTCAATTTCCTTTCAAGTATCCATTCTCATAAATAGGTCTATTCAGGAATTTTATGTCCCAGCCTTATCGAAAAAATCTCACGTCATCCCACTTCACAAGACAGGAAACTCCAGTAATATATCCAACTTTAGACCCATTGTCATTCTCTCCTATCTTTCAAAAATCCTTGAAAAATGCATTCATAATTAATTAATGACTCATTTACAAAGTAACAACCTCCTCACCCCCACACAACATGGTTTCAGATCAGGGCGTAACACTACCTCAGCTCTTTTAAACTTCACCAACACTATTAGCCTAACTAGAGACTAAGGCTAACTAGCTTCTGCAGTGTTTCTGGATCTGTCCAAGGCCTTCAGTACTGTTTCCCACAGTCTTCTTCTAAAATGACTCCATTCACTTGGCCGACCAATCACTTCCACCAACTGGTTCTCTAGCTACCTTTCCAATAGACTCCAGCCTATTAAATGGATTAATTCTTACTCATCCTTCCTACCCATCAAAACAGGTATTTCCCAAGGTTCCATACTGGAGCAACTGCTGTTCAACATATTTACCAACAACCTACAGTCTGCCAAATGTCAAACAGCCCTCATACAATATGCAGAACATTCCATATTAATCTGTTCCGTTAGTAACATAATTACTCTACAACACCTCATCCAAGAATCATTTTCGTCAGTTAAAAGCTGGTTCAATAACTGCCACCTTTTACTCAATCAAAAAAAAGAGACTTCCCATACTCTGGAATAAACTACCTATCTATATCAAACAAAGCTCCTCATTAGCACTCTTCAAGAAAAATCTTGATGATTAGATGGAAAATAGGAAATTCACCCCAGGGATCACCTCTGTGGCTCTGCTCGACAGTGGCACAGGAAAATAATTTTCTTGGGTGGCAAAAGCCAGGGTACCTTTTTGGCTGGGCTTGTACAGGTCCTAGGGCTGATAGCCTAGTACCTACCTATGAACCTATAAAAATACAAAGCTGGTGCTATTCTTCCCCAAAGTCCTTACACACCTTAAACAAAATTTCTCAATAACAGCGTTTGGTAACACTCATTTAGAAGTCATTACCCACACCAAGCTACTAGGCATGACAATTGATCATAACCTGAAATTTGACTTACATGTGCAACAGGCTATCAAAAAAAAGCTCACCAAAAATTAGGGGCACTCTATAGAACAAAAAATGTCTTAACCGATTCATCCAGGAAACTGCTGGCCTCTAAACTCCCACTCCTTCCTTTACTATATGGGCCCCAGTGCTGCTTAACTTTCAAGCTTACCTCCAAAATAAATTAAACCAATGTTACAAAAAGAGCAGAATTTGCCACTAATTCATGAAACAGAACCCATCACTGCTTAGACCTAAAACAACTTTGATTGGCTTGAATTACCCAAGTAAATCACTTATACATATCTACTCCTAGTCCACAAATTAATAGACAAACCTGAACAAAGCAAAGCCCTGATAGACTTATTCCACACATGCACCCTGCTAAGCCACTTCAATCTGGAAACAAAATGCTCCTAATTTCCTACAAATCACATCTGTCAGCAGGAACCTCTCTATTCCAGCTATGTAGCCCATTTGTGGAGCTATGTCTCTTCAACCCTTAAACATAGTAGCACTCTTTCCAATTTCAAGACTAATCTAAAAAAAATATTTATCTGACACCTGGAACTGTACATGCACTGCACTCAAAACAGATACATAACCACCTACTCAGTATAATTATGCCTTTCTCACTCTGAATTCACTAACACCTTCATACCTTAGCAGGTAGTAATGGCCCAACATCAAAAAGCTCTCACTTTAATGATACTGTACTAGTAATGTACCCTCTTCTACCTCTTCAGCCAACACTTGCTATTTATTTTCCTGTGTTGTGTCCTTCCGTAACATTCTCATCTTTCTAATAATAACTGTCTCCATGTCCTTAATTGTCCCCCCTTCTCATTACTCCTCCTCATCTCACTCTATTCCTCTCTCTATGTCGGCAGCAGAATACTACATTATTTTTAGCTTCATACATTATTAGAAATATAGTCAGTATTTTGAATAACTATGTATTCGTTTGCTTGACATAGGCTACCCACTTATGTAGTGTGTCTTGTTACTTGTACATATTGTATTTTGAATATTTCTGTAAATGTACTTCAATCTGTTTGTGTTTTTATCTGTCGTGGGGATTTTTTCCCCTTGTATATAATTACTTTTCAGGTACAGTAAAATGTTTTCTTGTGTGTTTTTTGTAGAGCCTTTCTCCCCAACTCATTTGAAAATATTTAATCTGTTGTTGGGCTTTCTCCCCTTGTATATAGTTACTCAACTACTGTTTAAATGTTTTTGAATCTGTTGTGGTGCTTCCTTCCCCAGGCCTCTGCTGAAAATAGGTCATTGGCTCAGTCAGACTTTCCTGGTTATAAAAAAAGACAAATTAAATAAATAAAAATAAATGATATTAGTTTTGCCTAGGTGTAATATGTATTGCTGCTCCAATATGAGCATCCAGGAGCTTAAACTATCTTAGTGAACTCTGTTCAGCATAAGCTTTGAACAGTTTCATGTGTTTTTAGCACTGACAGAATGAATTGTTTAATTTTATGTACTGCAGTTTTCAGCTCAAACTCTGATTCATCCTTACCTCTAATACAACTGACACCTTCTAGTGTAGATTTGATGTTTTTTGTCTAGCAAATTGTTTTCTTTTGTTTCTACTATCTTGATGTATTTGCACATTTATGTAATTCCTGCAAGGTTTCTCTAAACACAGATATGCTACGTATCTGCTGACTGCAGCAGCAACCCACTGTACAGGTTGTATCTTCACAGGTGTTCTAGTGACTGTTGCACTGCTCCAATCAGTAACTGCATCCTGAACAGATCAATTATTAATCATGCCTTCTTAGTCATCCTTCAGTAGTTGACTAAGTTGCTACAGAACTAACATAACCAGCTATCTTCCCCTTTTACCTTATTCTGTGGAATATAGACTTTAAGACACACACCTTGAACTCCTAATTAAAAACAACAGCGGAAAAATATCAATGATAGCAGGAAGAGCTGCAGTGCTGTGTCAGTGGCATAGAGACCACATTCCACCTGATCCATACCTGATTAGTGGCTTGGGTGTTTGACAGCACAGCAGAGAGGATGTCTGGGTCCATTCTGGGAGGGAGGGGGTTGTTTCCAGCCAGGTCTTACTGCCTGGCCTGTCCCAATTTAACCACTGCCAGAGGACAGTGACAGAGTTGAACATGTGAGGGCAAGTGCAAGGGACACATGGGTTCAACCACTGAAGGAGTGTATATGTACTGATAGAGGAGCATAAATTCTCCCTGTGGTGAAGTAGGTGTCCATGTCACCACCCAAGGGGGAAGGTTTATGGCTTCAAGTAAAAATAGCTGTCATTGTCAAGATGCTGTCAGACGTACTAAACCCCCCACTGTTTGCCTGGATGAAGGCCCCTTTGAATGGCTCTCACTCTAGGTGATCTGCAAGAGGATCCCATTCACCCCAAGGATGGACTTTAGTCTGATTGGAGATACTATGTTGATGGGTATGGGTGGAGCACACAAAAAAAAGTATTAGGAGTAAGAGCAACAGTGGTACATTTTGTTGTCAGCTTACTGAACTAAAACATTAGAGAACTAGCTATAACTTAGGGTATATCAGTTACACCATATGCTTGTATGAATGATAAAAAACGCCCTTGTTTATTATTTATTTATTTATATGTATCAGGGAATGTTCAGCTGAGAACTCCAATATGCAGTCTAATTAACTGGCTGCAAGGTTATTTGCTGAATAATTTAATTCATTTATTTTCTCATTTTTTATATGGGCTGATCAATTTTAATTATTTTTGGCAGTTATCTAGATTGCTAGGTTCCTCTCCAGAGACTTGGACCCAACTGTTAATCCACTTCATCAATGACAAATTGTCTGAATTCCTGCCTAATCTATGCACAAATTATCCTTTAAGGCCTTGACACTTCTTGAAGGCTAGAAGCTCATAAGCTTGGCAATAAAACCAATGAACACATGACTACTTCAGCATCTCTTCTTGAAGAAAGCTGATGCTGTGGTACTAATTATCTAGTTTTTAAAGTGTGGTACACTATTGCTGTAAAATGCATTGCAACATTGTGATTGACTGAAGCATATTATTTTGAGTTTTAATAAAATGTTCATTACTCTTCTGACCTGTTAGCATTACAATTGTATTTCCTTACAGTTTAGTATGATGAAACTTCCCACTCCCTGAGTAAACAGAATAAATAATATATGATTCTATTCACTCAGAAACCAACATATTTATTCTCTCATTGTTCTGCCTTTCACTAACTCAACACCCCTGCAAAAATTTTCTTACCACATTCAGATAACATTATTCTTTCCAACCTGCAATGTAGGAATTCTGAGTAACATTCATTTGAGTTCACCTGTCACCTTTTCAAACTTTCTAATTGGGCAGCGACTACCCTGATCATACATAACTGTCAAAAATACTCCTGAGTATTCAGCTGTCTGTAGTTCCTGCTTTTTCTCATGACTCCATCAATGCATTCCTTTCTCCCTAATCTTTCGGTCTTAATATAACTGTATTAACTGTGTGGTAAACTAGTCTTGGAAAAGGCACAACAGTGAATGCACTTTCTGTGGAAGCTGGGGAACTTCAACCTCACACAGGAACTGTTGATTCAGTTCTATACAGCAGTCATTGAGTCTGTTCTCAGCTCATCCATAACAGTGTGGTTTGGATCTCTGTCTAATCATGACAAAAATAGATTACATCAAATAGTTAGGTCTGCCGAAAATATCACTGGTCTTAGTTTACCCTCTTTACAGGACCTGTACTATTCCAGAGTCATGAAAAGAGTGGGGAAGATCATCACCAACCCTTCACATCCAGGCCGCCATCCTTTTGAACTATTACCATCAGCTAGGTGTTATAGATTAATACGTACCAAAGCAAGGAGAGATAAGGCCATCAAATTCATAAACGGTTAACTCAGCTTATTAGGTTGGGGTATTCTTTTTTTCCCAAGCCTCCGAGGATTCTGCAGTATTGTTTACATATTGTTAATACCTGTTTCTTTCAGAGTTTCTTTCAGTATTTTTTGCACTGAGTTGTACTTTGCACCTTGTATGTATATGTATATTTACTTTATCATCTTGTTCTTAATAGTTGTTATGTATGTCATCTGTGTAATTCATACTTGGAGAGTCACTGAAACCGGAGTCAAATCCCTCGTATGCATGCATACTTGGCCAGTAAATGTGATTCTGATTCTGATTCTTCTGATTTAGGAATTATCTGCTTCCTTAGTCAACTCATCAGAAGCTTCCTGAAGTTTTTGCTTTCAATAACCTTCTTAGAGATAATAATAAACTGGTTCTCAAGTGTAACATTCTAGTGGAACTCCCACCTACTGTTACAAAGGTATTGATTCAATGTGGGACACATTTTCCATAACACCTAGTGTAAATGAAAGTACATATTAAGCAATCTACAAGTTCTCATAGGGCTACAAATTACCTACCACTTTAGCAGTCTGCATTTAAAGTAGGAAGTAGAGCCTTCATGATATGGCTGAAAGAACATAGCCTGAACATTAGTACTGTTTCAGAGGCGTAACTAAACCACAAAGAAACGATTGTTTCATTGCAGACAGAGTAGATTAAATAATTCAAGTAAGGTGCCTGTCATGATTTGGCACCATCATAAAGCAACCTTTATTTATTTTTGCTCATGGTTGGTGATTATGACCTGGCTGAGTAATTATTGTGCTATTACCTGAGTACTCTGTTAAACTTGGTGCATCTTGTATGCCCCCCCCCCCCATTTCCTCACTTGTTATAGTCACCAAATTTCAAGAAACAATCCTTCCAATGTTATCAAAAAATAATTGAAGGGTAGTCATGAAACACACCTCAAGCATATTGTTGATGAAACTAAACCTTTGGAACAGGTGTCACTTCATATAACTAAAAAAACTCTAGATTGATAATAAGTATATCCTAAGGATATATCCTAAGGATGGGATGTGGATTATCCTTATTTGCCAGCACGGGGAATTCTGAATATCTTTACAAAAGTTTTCGAGGGAAGAGGGATTTACAAAATGAAAATCAAAAAAGACTGAGGAATAAGTATGAACATGGATTGGACTTTAATAGGGAAACAGCTCAATACTCCCGTTCATTTAAAACAAGTAAATGGTATTGATGCATATAAATGAATGACTTTTATAAGGGACACTGAATTTGATTATATAGTGAACTTGTCTGGGTATACATTTTCTAATGATGAAATTTCTGTGTTGAATCAGGGTTTAAAGTTTATCCCTACAGTTTTGCCTAGGACACATGAAATTAGATGATAAATGTTTTAACTTATTATGAAATTGCATTTAAAAGATTATTTTAGAAGGGATAATATGAAAAGTGTGGAAATGATGGAATGTAATGATAGCGATTCAGAACACAGTGATGAAAGCTTTTTTTCTTGCATTTTGGAGTGTGAGTCCAATACCTATTGTAATTTCAATACAGAAGGCATAAAATATAAAAGTGAATTTATAACCCCGTTCAGGAATGATGTTATGCAACAATTTTCTTCACTATTAAATTATAGTGTAGAAAAGGAATATAGTCTTTTTTACAGTAATAAAGCTGAATATAATCTAAGTAAAGAGGAATGGCAAAGTTTGCAATGTGTGAGCTGTAATAAGGAGCTAGTGTTCAAACCAGCGGACAAAGGGGGAAAGTTGGTTGTTTTACATTTAAACACAGTATTTCAAGATGTGTTATGAACATTTGAGTAATGGTGAAATATATGTGAAGATAGGGATATATAATTACAATAAGGCATTGGATGAATATAAAACAAATACTGAATAAAGATCTGAGATTGAAATATTTTACATTTGAGGATATGCAATATAAATTTAGTAGTAAAGATTGTACTATGGCTTACTTCTTTTGCTTACACAAAATTCACAAGGGTTTGAAGGACTCACTGGGTTGACCTATTATGTCAGCATGTGAATATTTTGCCCATAACCTATCATGTTTCCTACACAAATATTTATTGACTGAAGTAGTTACATTACCATCCTATATTAGAGATGTGTTTGATTTTATGGATAAAATTAAAAATGTGAGCTGGACAAACGATATGTATTTTATAGTTATAGATGTGTTAAGCCTATATACAAGTATAAAACACTCATATGGTATGGAAGTGCTATTATATTTTAATGGGATACCCCAAGGACACATTTTGTTTTGGAATTAGTTTCTTTTTTTTGAATAATAATATGTTTGACTTTAATGGTGAGTTTTATAGGCAGCTACAGGGTATAGCCATGGGGGCAGCATTTGCCCCCATGTATGCAAATTAATTTATGGGATTGTATGAGTATTAATATATTTATAATACTGATTTTTTTAATCAGTTTGTTGTAAAATATTTTAGGTTTATAAATGATTTAGTTTTTATTTGTGAAGGGGACATGATAATGTAGGGGAATTCATACAATTTTTAAATAGGAATAGATTTAGTATTTGTTTTGATGGTCTACGGGTGGGAACAAAAGTTAGTTTTTTTAGACATTACAATGGAGGATATGATTAATGGTAGCACAAAAACTAATATTTTTAGGAAATGTGAACAGTGTAACTATATATTACATGGTCAGAGTTGCCACCCCCACATACTTTGATATCTTTACCTTATGGGGAGTTTTTAAGAATAAAAAGGTTATGTAGTGACAAAGGGGATTGTGAACAGGAATTGGAAAAAAATTATACAAATGTTTTATAAGAGAGGATATGAGTAAGAAATAGTATGGGATAGTTTTAGGAGATTAGATGAACAGCAACATGGACAAGATGATTATATAAAGGAAGGAATAAGGAAGATAGGGAATAGTGTAGAGGTGCAGGAACAAATAGTTTTTGTTACGAAATATACCCTATTTTCTGAAAGATTAGTTAGTTTGTTGAAATATTTTGGGGTGTTTTGGAAAAATGTAAAAATGTTGATTTTATTAGTAAGAGTCAACCTTGAATTTCTTATATGAGAGGAAGAAGTATTAAAGATTTTTTAGCGCATGGCAGATTTGGTTTGCCTAAGGTAGGGAGAAATGAAAAGGTTTCCACATTTCCATGTGGAAAGTGTTTGTGTTATGGTTTTATAGTTAATAGTTTTTTGAAAATTAATGGAAAGATATTTCAGGTTAACGGTAGTCACGGGTGTACAAGCGAGGGTGTGATATATGGCTTGAGATGTCCATGTAATACATTTTAGATAGGAGAAAGCAAAAGAAGTTTTTCTGCAAGATTGAAGGAACATATTATGGACATTAAAGAGGGCATGGTAGAAAGCCATATAGCCTTTCATTTTCAAAGATTTCGTAAGGGTAGTCCACATTGACTACAAGAAACAATTTTGGAACAAATTAATAGTGAGTGTGTGAATGTATGTGGTATAAAAAGGAACTTGGGAAAAAGATTCAATTTTTATTTTATAATTCAATACTTTATCCCCACAGAGGTCTTAATATGGAATGTAATTGGAAATGCTTTTATATAATTGAATTTGAATTATTTTCAAAAGATGGGCCTGTATATTTAAAGGGTTTATAGGAGAATGAAGTTATAGTCTGTAAAGGCTTAAGAGCCGAGGCACTAGGTGATATACATTAAATTTTTGTTATTTTAATAAAGTGTTTTGAGTGTTTATAGGTAACAGGCCATCAGTCTTTTTGTGGTTTTGGTATATCCTAATTTAGCTGATAATGACAAACAGTTAGACAAAAATGAGAGTCTGTTCTAACCATCTAGCATTGAGAAATGACCAGACCCCGTGGGTATAAATTATCTTTTCTGACTTCTCAAATATATATGAGTCTGCTTTTCTCAAAGATCTAAATAATATTGTCTGAGGGCATAATTTCTTGTAAAGAGATAATGCATAGACTCTAGAATACATCAGTAAAGATATGTTGTATCATCATCATCATCTTCTTTCGGCTGTTCCCGTTAGGAGTCGCCACAGCGGATTATCTGTTTCCATTTCTTCCTGTCCTCTGCATCTTGCTCTTTCACACCAACCGCCTGCATGTCCTCTCTCACCACATTCATAAACCTCATCTTAGGCCTTCCTCTTTTCCTCTTACCTGGCAGCTCCATCCTTAGCATCCTTTTCCCAATATACCCAGCATCCATCCTCAGCACATGTCCAAACCAACGCAATCTCGCCTCTCTTGCTTTGTCTCCAAACTGTCCAACCTGAGCTGACCCTCTAATATACTGATTCCTAATCCTGTCCATCTTAGTCACACCCAGTACAAATCTTAACATCTTTAACTCTGCCACATCCAGCTCTGACTCCTGCCTTTTCGACAATGCTACCGTCTCCAACCCATATAACATAGCTGGTCTCACTACCCTCTTGTAGACCTTCCCTTTCACTCTTATTGGTACCTGTCTGTCACAAATCACTCCTGACACTCTTCACCCATTCCACCCTACCTGTACTCTCTTCTTCACCTCTCTTCCACACTCACCATTACTCTGAACTGTTGATCCCAAGTACTTAAACTCATCCACCTTTACCAGTTCCACTCCCTGCATCCTCACTATTCCTCTACCCTCCCTCTCATTTACACACATATATTCTATGGCAAAGGTAATTACCATTTTCTTAGGTGATTCAGATAAAGAATCTAAAAGTATTTTAAAAACAATGATTAAAATTACTAAGGGAATCCAGAAAAAATAAAATGAAGGCCTACGATTTTCAGCAGTTAAAAGCTATATACATCAAAGTACATAAACTTTGACACTAGAAAACAAGGCAGACTACATCTTGAGTTTGTAAAGAAAGGGAGGTTAGTCTAGTCTGTTCGGTCACCTACTGGAATTTTTTAAATATATATTTACTAATATTCCCAATAGCTATAATATGCATAATTGTCTTAGTATGTATATCCCATTTCTAGTATTATAAAATCCTTTTTTGTAGAAAGTACATTCCATTTGCAGTTACTCTCACACCTGCATTAAAAGGGGAGCCCTTCATTTTGTAAGAATGCTGATCATCATTGTGTTTTTTTATAAAAGAATATATACTGCTGGTACATTTTGTTAAAAGCATTTGTAAGTAAAGGAGAGTGGAGATTTCATTCTTTTTATTTAAATTGCTTCTGAATGTTATTGAAAATGAGGGGGCTAAGGGCCTTTGTGTTCTTCCCTGCTATTGTTCAGTCTAAGAGTAAGGGGAGAAGCTTAACCCCCGTGCAAAACTACTTCTTATGTATGATGTATTTGTTAGTAATAGAAAATTGATGGTTTGCATCTGATATATTAATTCTGACGTTAATTTATCTTGATGATTCAACATAGACCCTTTGAAAGAAAGGCCACAGTAGAGGATGGTCCTGGCTGTAACTGAATTCTCATGATCTTGCTTGCCAAAGTAGATGACTTTGATGTCCCTTTCACTGGGAATCAGACCACTTCTAGTAATCCAGTCTGTGAGGCAGTGTAATCCTATCTGCATTGCATGTACTGATTTATCACGTGATCCAATACAGAGAAATGCTATTACTTAACTAATTGTACTCTCCTCATGCAGTGTACATTACTAGTATACAGAATAGGAAGGTTCCTAGAATGGATTCCTTGGGAAATACTGTGTTTGACTCATACAGGTCTGACAATTCTACCATGTAACTACTTGATTTTTTTCCTGTTAGTTTGTGAACTATTCAAGTAATTCTATGTCACAACATTCTTGTATTTGTGAAGCCATCAGAATGTGATCTATAAGATCAAATACTCTGGTGAAATTGAGGGAGATGGCACCATATAAGGACTTTTGTCTGAGTGTGTAATATATTGACAAGCATAGTAATGGTGATGTGGCTACTATGTCAAGTTCTAAAATCATGTTGACAATGTTGTAGTTGTTACAGTTTATTATACTGTGGAAGATAACTGGTGAACTTGTTGTGTATTGCATTGTCTGTTATACAATGATAGCTCGTTAGTATTCAAAAATGTGCATGCTGATCAGTTACCCCAAAGAGTGTGCCCATTGTAAATTGAGCATATACCAATAGAAAAAAAATCTTGTCACTGAAGTGTGGCCAGTCTTTCTTCTATTAGCATGAGCCCTGGAAGTATATGTTTCAAGTGTCCAGATTTTCACAATGTCCAAAATTTTGCCTCATATTTTAGCTCTGCCTCCCATAAAATTTGTGGTTTTCTGATAAATCACTAAGGAGTGAAGTCACTAAATAATGGTAATGCATTTTATTGCAGAATTTATATCCTTCAGGCAATGCACAATACCATAAATACTGTTATTCTAATGTCTTTCTAAGTTTATAAGAGCAACATTTACAATAGGACTTTATCCCCCTTACTTAAGGCTCTGTGGCATTTCTTCAGCTAAGAGGTCAAGAAGTACGTATGGAGGGCAGAGTAAGTACAAGGAAAAAGCAAGTATGTTCTGCATGTTTTTTGTATTTTTGCCCTGTCTCTCTTGTACCTCTAACTGTCTGCATTTTATAGTACTTAAAAAAAAGGCAGCAAAGATCTTCCTTTCTCCTTTGCTTGCTTTCCACAGAACAGATATACTGTGCAAGCATTGGAACATAAGTCCCATATGCATGTGCAGTACATCACCAAACACAGAAGAATGTGGAAACAATACAGAGGAACACCACAGTACCATTATACAAAGCCATTATTTAAGAAAAGTAATTTCTTTCTTAAATAATGTAACTGTATAATAGCAATAACTGACTTGTGAGTGTGGATATATTGAAGATTTTTTCACAGCTGTCTTTGTTTAATCTCTTGGGCTTTGCCCTCATAATCAAACCACACCAACCATGGATAAATCTGCAATATATCCACACCCACTCATTGGTTATTGCTTAAGTACCTTTGCTAGAGGACTGAATATAGTGATATTGTTGCAGTTCTCAATTTTGTAATCTATTACCTTTCTTGAAGAGAGCAATTATCTTAGTTTGCTTCCACATTTCTGATAACTCCTCATCTTCTCCTTTCTATTAGCATAGCTATCGTCACTTCAATAAATTCATCTCATAGAAGTTTGGGGGAGGCTACCTACATCTGCCAGACACATTTGTTTTTAATTTTCTGAGAAAGTTATGAATGGTTTGGACACTGATAGAATCAAACCTAAATTTAGAAAGTTTTCTGTATGTGTTCAGTTAATCCCACCAGGGTCCCCTATTACTGATGAATTTTCTGGAGTACGTGCTTACATTCTTTTAAAACTGGATGAGTTTTTATGTTGCTTAGTTGAAGGATGGTATACTAATCCATTTCGAATTTTCAGGCTATCAACAGATATTTCTTTGTTTCTTGGAAATCAGTATACCTTTCTATTTTCCTCTTTTCCTGTTGCTTTATGAGTTCTTCAACCTATATCTATACCTGCCATAGCTTTACAAATGGTTTTGTTTATTGACGTAATTTGTTTCTTAATTGAAATCAGACGGATTAGTACATATTTTCTAAAGTGTTGATAAGGATACTGAAAGTTTTCGTAGGAGCAATCCACTGCTTTGAGAGTACCACTTATCTTGGCTATGGAAAAAAAAAACAACAAGGCTATTTATAGAAGTAATTCTTATGGCAGCATATTCTTGTAGTAGCTAAGAAGTTGCAGAATGTCTATATGACATACTATGATTTGAGGTTTCTCAAATAATTGGCCAGAGTGCCTGAAGTGTGGATATTATCAAGGTCCATGATATTCTGTTTACCTGTTTTCTTGTCCACTCTTGTAACTTCTTTAAACATCTATGTATGGCATATTGGCAAATTGTCATTTCCATCCTCATTGTTGCTGGGTTGTTGCAGTGGAATGCCAAAATTGCCAATTAGTAGTAATTCCCCCAGGGTACATTTGTAGCCAATGCAGTACGGTACATTAGTGATTTATACACCAATTTTGCTGTTTTGCCTGTCTTACTCTACACACATCCCAAATTTCAGGCATGTTTATATTCCTACATAGACAGATACTAACAATGTTGATGTTCAAGTCTTAATAGAGAATTGTTTGCATTCATTTAGATTTAAATATGTCCTGGATAAATTCTGCTACAGTCCCAGCTCCTTCCCTTCACAAGCTTCCTGTAACTCCTATAACATAGGATGTTGAATTTGTCATCTTGTATAAAAGGCTGGAGATATGTTTTTGACTACTGAACTATGTGGGGCTTGACTGAGGTTAACCAGGCTTGAAAGTCAGAAATTTTAACATTTAGGAGTACTACTTCCAAATCTTTTGCATTAAAAAAGTGTCTAATTGTTTTTTTATAGATAAAACCATTTTAGTTGTGTGAACTACAGTTATTTCCAATGTGTCATAAACATAACAGTTTTAAACATTGCAAGAGGAATATTTTCTTGAGAAACCTTTTGGATATAGAAAGATTATATGAGTATTGGCCCAACAGTCTTTTATGGTAGTTTGGAAGCCATGTCTTGAATGATCATTTAGTCATGTATTCTGCAGTATATTGAGTGTGCTGGATTTGCTACTGAATTCTTCTAATGATGAACCTATGATGTATATAAACAATAGAAGGTGCCTTATTGATCTAATGAAACTACACAGTTTTAGTGGCAGCAGTAGCTAGTGAAACAGCTACAAGAACAACAATTATGTTTTTTATGTAGCCAGTAAGGATCTATGATCTCTCCATGGGCCTTGAAAACAGACTGTTCTCAACTTCATTGGGAAGGCTTAATATTCCTAATATTATATAAAGAGATTTAAGTCTTTATTGGCTGCCATAGAGTATATAAGACCCCCCAAAATCTGAACACTGGATTGTTGGGAAGAGTAGTGAGGAGGAAGCAGAAATGTCTCGCTCCACACCTGGGGTAAGGGCCCAGATCAGTAGATAAGAATGGGGTTCCTATTAGGACATTGAATATCCATTCTGTTGAATGTGTAAATGTCAAACACCAAACAGCGAACATGCAAAACATTGAAGCGGCTTTACAGTAAATTCTTTCCCTGGGAAAGAAGTTGCTTGGCCGCTTCGGTGTTTTGCTGTGTTGTACACTGTAGTGCGATCTCAGAGTTGGTATATTTAAGTAGGGGGTGTGTGGGAGGCACAGCCCCCCACATAGGGGGGTGTGGGGGTAAAGCCCCCCACATAAAACAATGTTCCCAACTGTTTATGTTTCTTTTATTTATGTTGGAACAGCAATTTCTTTCCCTAGGAAAGAAATTGCTGTTCTGAGCTTTCGACAGTTTCAGTTTTCACTGAAATAGGTTTGATTAATCCTCATTCGCTGTTTTCAGCATTCAATGATCTAATATAGACCCTAAGAATGATGTGTGGTTTGGAGTAAGTTGGTGTTGATAGCTGTCCTTCAGTGAGATGATAACTATATAAGGATAATGTAGACATCTAGGAAATGTGCTGACTGTGTATGATGCTAAAACATGTGCTAACAGGCATGGGTGCTACATTTACTCCTGTAGGTCCTTCATGTACATACTGTGTCCTTACTTTGTATAAAAGTTGTATTGTGAATGTTTCCAGTTGAACAGCAAACTTGGAGAACTGCAATATTGAAGTCCACATCCCTCTTCCCTTTGCTAGCTTATCTGGAGGATAGCGTCCGTTTCTCTCTAGCTAGGGAGGGATACACATCAGACAAATGAATGTGGTTTGAGGCAGGACAATTGCAAGATTCAAATGTATATCACTGCACAATTACATGTACTTAAAATATCAGTTTAATTTACAGGAAAATGTTTTTCAGGCCTCACTCTGAATGTCATATCACATTGTAGAGAAGAAGCAGTTATGAGTGTAAATTGGACCCTTGTATACTCTACACTTGACAAGAGAGAGCTTTATTACGCAAGATAACTAGACTTCCACTTGCTGCTCTTTAAAAAAAGATGAATGCTATCGACTTCAGTAACATTAGGCAAATAATGTGTGGTTGTTTCTTTTTAATCTATGGCTTTAGGAGACAAATTTACTTGATCTAGTCTTCATAAAAATATATCACTATTCT
The DNA here is from genome assembly GCF_019279795.1 of Protopterus annectens. Classification (NCBI taxonomy): domain Eukaryota; kingdom Metazoa; phylum Chordata; order Ceratodontiformes; family Protopteridae; genus Protopterus; species Protopterus annectens. The sequence goes on from NC_056741.1 coordinate 425,821,707, forward strand.
ATGTGTTTATAGTTATTCCATCACTGATCAGGTCTGACCATCATCAGCTGATGGTGTTCATTATTCATACCTAACCCAGAATGCACACAAATCTTACTAGGTTTAAAGATTTCCCTAAGGCAAACTTGTAACTAGATGATGACCTGTTGGAGTTCAAAAGTCCCCACCCTTGAGGACCCTGATGTTAAATCCACTGCATTTGTACAGGACTTCTAAAGCCATCTCAATACCTTCATTAAGGTACCGGTTCCAATCCATTGTAAACTGACTTAGCTATGGAACTGGTGGGTTTAAGGAAAGAGATTTAATCACAAGTGGTTTTAAGGTACAAAGTTCACTCCAAACAAAGTAAGGCTAATACAGAGGTTCTTATGTTTTCTGAGGGTTTTCAAACAGATATTAACTCTTTTATGGAGAAGAAGAATTTCAGTAATAACACAAATACATTGGAGAATCATGTATTTTATTCAAAAAACACTTGCAGTGATCATAGGGGCTCAAACAGAGTTTACTAAACAACAGTATAACTTTGTTAAAGAACCTTTATTGCAGTCTGAATTAAATTTTCAGTAAAAGGCAGATGGGATTATTATAAAGAAGAGAAGGAGAGACAACAGTGATGGTGATGATGTCAGCCAATCTCAGTCAGCCTTAAATAAATGTAGAAGAGCAGTTGAAGGTAACTTTAGAATTGGTACAGTAAATACGGGGGTATGGTGAACCAATTTGCTGGTGTGTTAGTTATAGGTGACTCAATAATTAGGAAAAGTAGTAGACCACTTATAAGTATCGGTAGAGAGAGTGTGACAGTTTCTGGTTTAGGGGAATGTAAGCTCCAAAATATTTACACAGGCTTTGTCAAATTGATAGAGAAAAGATATGGTTATAGCCCAGGAATTATAATAAATTATACCATGACCCCACATTAATATTCCAAAACGCGCACGCTGATTGGCCAGCGTGCACATTGTAAATCGAGTTATACTAATGGAAAAAGGTCCGGTCGCCCGGACTTTTTTCCGTTAGTATAACTCTATTTTTAAAACACCGTCTCGCTATGTTAAATGGGTTTAACATAGTGAGACAGCTTTAAAATAAGCAACGGAGATCTCTGTTGCTTATTTTAAAGCTGTCTCGCTATGCTAAACCCATTTAACATAGCGAGACAGGTTTTAAAAAAACAAGTAATGGAGAAAGCAAGATCTCTGTTGCTTTTTTTTACTGTTTCGCTATGTTAAATGGGTTTAACATAGTGAGACAGTTTTAAAATAAGCAACGGACATCTCCGTTGCTTATTTTAAAGCTGTCTCGCTATGTTAAACCCATTTAACATAGCGAAACAGTAAAAAAAAAAGCAACGGAGATCTTGCTTTCTCCGTTGCTTTTGCCCACAGCTCTGATGTACTGCGCAGGTGCGCAGTACATCAGAACTGCCGCGGATGCCAGACATCTGCGAAAGGGCAGCAAACAGGTATTATACTATGCCATTATTTAAGAAAAGTAATAATTTCTTTTCTTAAATAATGTCATGGTATAATAGCAATAACCCACTTCTGGGTGTGGGTAATGCTGTATTTACCCATGGTTGGCTTTGTTTGGTCCCTCGGGCTTCGCCCTCGAGACCAAACCACGCCAACCGTGGGTAAATCCAGCATTACCCACACCCAGGCGTGGGTTATTGCTATATGATTTGTCAATGATCTGTCTCTTTCACATGTTTAGGATTGTTGAGAGTATTTCAGAGGTCTGTTTAAAAACAAAATAAGGTTTGCCTTTTATATGTTTATAGTTAAGTACTAGGCTGGCTGTGTGGGCCATTTTAAGCTTAGGCCAATTTCCCTTAGTGAGAATCAAACCCTATAACTTTTGTCTGTGAGGTAAACAACTTTACCATTGTGCCTACTCACAACCCTCAAATAATACTGATATACATTTCTTAGCACAACTTCTAGATATTTATGAAGAATATTAGATAATCACAATTCGCATTTGACAGTGAAAACTCAAAACTCTAACCTTGAGAGGTACCTGCTTAACTAACACATCTTGAAAAATTATGTTACTTTTATCATAACCAAGGTAGAACTCAAACCCACAATCTTCTGATTTGAAGTCAGACACCTTATCCATTAGGCCACATGGCCAACTTGAGGGCAGCAGGACCTGGACTCATGCCTATCTGACTATGCACACACCCACTCAGACATAGACACACACACACACACACACACACACACACACACACACACACACACACACACACACACACACACACACACACACAGATACATACATACACATACACGTACATGCACACATACACATGCACATACACACACACATATACACACACACACACACACACACACACACACACACACACACACACACACACACACACACACACACACACACACACAGACACAACACACACACAACACACACACAAGTTGACTGCTGTGAGAATAGAACCACTACCTCTCTAGTTATACAAGCTAGTGAATACAGTACATAATGCTATTGCCACTTCAGAAGTCTATAAGAGTAGCTTTAGTGAGATTAGAACTCACAGCCTTTGCTTTATAAAGTCATCACACTACCCCATCAGCTAGAAGTCTGGTGTTAATAACTTATTTTCAGGGAAGATCTGTGGTGGTAGTTATATTAGCAGAGGAAATTTGTCCAGGGCAACAGAACTTTCCCTACTCTTTTCAAGAGGTGCCATGGGGTCTTTTACATCCACCTGAGCTACCACCAACTCAGGCAGATGAGGCCTTGGTTTAACATCCCATCTGAAGGATGGCACACTAAGGAGTGCAGTACTCCCCCATTATGCTGCACTGTAGTGTTAGCGATTGATCTACTTGGTGTGGGAATAGAACTCACAGCCTTCTGCACCAAAGATAAGTGTGCTGCCTGTTGCACAACTTTTCAGAAACTTTGCACTCACGAACCTTATTAGTTTACAATTCACAAAAGCAACACTGTTCAATAAATGGTTGCATTACTGGTGTATTCAAAATTACATTGATTTTATTAAATCCTGGGACAATTTTGTGAATAACACAAATTTATCTGGGCAAGATAGATATAATTTGGATTATTTAAATGGTAAATTGTTAAGTTTGAAATTGGTTGACATCGTGAAACATTTTGTTTGGATTACCCAGGAATTAATGTTAGTTACAACCATGCTAGACACCCCAGGCTTCCAAAAGTATATCATGCTAATTAATGCTGGAAGTTTGATTAATAAAATAAATGCACTAAATGTAGTCTGTTCAGTAAATAATTATGATTTGGTTGTAATTGCTGACTTGTGGACTAGTAAAGGAATACAGCTGCCTGGATAACAATAATTTAGTTGCTTAAGAGATAATAGGATAGGAGGAGGGGTTATTTTGCAGCCCAATAACTAAATATTAGGGTGATGGAGGTAGATTATAATTTAGTATTGATTTTTGTGAAAGTATTAGTTGCTGACTCTGGTCTTCTACTACACTTGTTAGCTTGTTATAAAAGCCCTGCATTAACAAGCACTGATCAACTCTGGCATATCAATGGCTTGGTCAGGTTTATGACTTATGATAACCTGATAATATTAGGTGACGTTAACTTTCCAGGGATAAGTTGGTCGATAAAAAAACAGCAACAATGTTGGAAAATGAATTTTGTGATTTATGTATGTTACACAACTCGACTCAGATGATTGATTTTCCTACTAGATCAAATGATATTTTTGATTTCTTATGTACACATATTCCAGATACAATTTCTGAGATTAGCTATATGTGTCCATTAGACAATTCAGATCACTTAGCTTTTCAATTTAATATAATAACTAAATATTTTTTCACAAATCAACAGAACAATATTTTGATAAGTTTAAGCTGTTTAATCTCAATATTATTAAGCAAATAAAGTCAATGGTCTTGAATTCCTCTGAGGTATATAATGTTGTGAACAAATGGCAGGACTTTGAACACATTTGTGAAGTTCTTTTGCCTGGATGTAAGACAACAATAACTGACAGTTTACTGAGGAGTACACCTACATGGTGGAATACTGGTCATACTAAACTTCTGAGAAACATCAGGAAGAAATTTAGGCTTTGGAAGAGGTTCAAGAGAAGTGATTTAAAACAGACCTATAGTTTAGTTTCCAGAAGGTTAAATGCCTATTTGAGATTAGCAAAAAGTACATTTGAAGATTACTGCCTCATGAAACTTCCAAACAAACAAATGAAAATAGTTGTAAAAAGGCAAAATAATAAAAAAATAATAAAAAATGAACGGCTAAAAACACAGAATGACTTTATTACATAAAAATCCAACTGGTAAGTGCTTGTATTCCCTTCATGGAACTTCTTCAGATCAAGTTGTATAATGAGCAAACTTATTTAAATACTTAAGAACAATAACATGTTTCCCAAAGCACTTAATGTCTTAACTGTTTCCTTCTAAGAACAACTTTAAAGTTTTCCCTATCATTTGAACCAGGGTATACACATGCATTCAGCCTGATTTGCCAGCAACATTTTTTCCAATCCAGTTCATCTTCTGCATCAAACCTATGATCAAAACCATTGACTTCATTAATTATTACAAATTTGAAGTATGTCTTATTTTTTTCTAACAAATGTTTTTGCTTCTTAACATATTTTGCCAAGGCATTGCTTACATCAGTCTTGTCTGCTGCTCTTATATGTTCATTCACTCACATGTAGAATTCTCTAATGGTTCTTCCTATATAGAATGCTGGACATAATTCACACAGAGCCAAGTATTCCACGTTTGGACCTGCAATTTTACAAATTATTCAACCTAATTTCAAAGTTTCTTGCTGTCTCTACAAAATTCTTAACTTCGTTCATATATTGATATTACTATTGCATCTTTTCATTCCCACTTCCAAAACATCAGGCATACTTGAGCATAAATTCCTTTTCTTAAAAAAGTCTTGAACTCTTTCCTCTTTTAGAGACAAAGAGGGGTTTCCCCTATAAGATTTTTAATTTCTTGAAAATTCATTAAGAATCTCCAATTATTCTTGATTAGTCCTTTGATTTTACTTTCATCTACTGAATTGTCTAAAACACATGCTAAGGAAAAATCCTTTTCATTTTCTTTTGACTTGATATTTACATTTACTACCTTATGTTTCCTTACATTTTTTACTTCCATCCAGGAATTGTTAATGATATCCTTGGGGTACCCTCTTTCTTGAAATTTCCTTTTGAGTTCTTCACATTCTTTTTTAAAAAATACTGTCATATCTGTTAACAGGGTGGCCACAGTGGTGCAGCAGTTAGCGTTGCCACCTCACAGCAAGAGGATCTCCGTTTCAATCCTTGGCTGGGGTGCCTTCTGTGCGGAGTCTGCATGTCCTTCCTGTGATCATGTGGGTTTCCTCCAGGTGCTCTGGTTTCCTCCTACATCCCAAAGACATGCTGTAGGTGTATTGGACACTCTAAATTGGCCCTAGGTGTGAGTGCATGCGTATGTGTGCCTTCTGTGGAAGGTTGGGCACCGGGCTGGCAACTCGACACCATAAAACACCACTGCCAATCATGAGCAGAAAGATGATCCACTGTAGCAACCCCCAACCAGAAAAAGCCGAAAGAAGAAGAAGAAGAAGAAGACTGTCATATCTGTTAACATGCTTATTCTAGTGCAAAACATGTTAAGCAAAAACATTTGTTAAACAAATGTAATAAAGCCATTTTGTGTTTTTAGTCATTCATTTTTATTACATTTGAAGATTATTTAGCTAGTAGCCCTTGTTTTAAGAAATTTTATTCTTACATTAGATACGTTGGTAATAATTGGTTTAGCCTTTCAGACCAATTTCTGTTTGAAGTGAAATGCTAATCACTGGAGGATTACTGGCAAATGTGCTCAATGAGCACTTCTTGGTAGAAGATCCTGCACTGTTTAATGATGTTTCTGATGTTAGAATTTTACTAGGAGACACTTATGTGGGCCTAGTTTGTAATCTGACCCTTGTGTGAGTGTCTTTGAGCCATATTAAACAGGGTAGTGGTATGAGACTTAATAATATTCCAGGCATTTTTGGGCATATTGCAGTGATTATATTTTGGTTACAGCAACTCAATTTTAATAACTGTTATATTCTGGCACAGTTCCTGCTAGTTGGAAACTTGTGGCCATAATTCTAGTTCATAAGTGGGGGCAATGGACAATATAAGTTATTATAGAGCAATCTATCTTACTTTACTGGTGAGGAAGACTTTTGAGAAGTGTCGACTTTCCTTTCTTAATCAAAACTTTCTGGGTTGCTTAATGGACATCATTTAACATGGTTTCACAAAAAAGTTCCACATTCACTAATTTAATTGCATTTTATGACCCAGTGATAATTGCCTTAGATATGGGCATGTCTGTATTGGTGGTGTGTTTGGATTTCTCTAAGGCATTTGACAGTGTCTCTCATTCTGCTATCATTGATGGCATGCTCAAACACACAGTTAATCCATACATTCTTCCCTGGTTGAATAACTGGCTTTGTGATAGATTGCAGAGAGTAAGGATATGAAATTTCACATCTACCTACCTTGAAGTGAATAAAGGGGTCTCCCAGGACTCAGTTCTAGGTCCAGTATTGTTCAATCTGGCATTTTAATTTATTCCTAAGATAGCTAATGTTTGGATGGCCAGGTATGGGGATGATGTTAAACTAGGTTATGTTACTACATTGACAGAGGATAGTGATCACTTCAACACTTAACATCATAGAAGGCCTTAGGCATAGGCCATCTAGGCAGCCGCCTAGGGTGCCACTATAGCAGGGGAGCTTTACCACTATTTTTTTGGTTTTGGTAGACCAGGATGGGGGCACTGGGTGGTGTGGTGGGGGGCACCGTGTAAACCTTTTGCCTAGGGCACCAGTTGACCTAAGGCCGCTCCTGCTTAACATGTGTTTGGTGCCTGAATGGCTAGACCTAACTGGACTGAAATGTATTAAAAATAAATGTGCTACTTTGCATTTTGGGAAACTAATGACTGAATATCAAATAAACTTAGGTATCCACAATTTACAGAAGTGACAGTATATAAGGATTTAGGTATTATTATATGCAGTAATTTTAAGTATAGGATTAATGCCTTAAAAGTTAAAGCTAAGGCATTAAACATTATTGACTTAACTGTTAAGAACTTTACAGCAAGAAATACTGTCTTTTGAGATTGTTCATAACATGTGTTTGACCCATCACTGAGTATACCATGTTGTTTTGCTCCTACAAAAATGGTGATCTCCTGATTTTAGAAGGTATTCAATGAAAATTTACAAGGCATATCATTACTTTCAGAGGTAAATCATGTCCATCTTGACTGGAAAGTCTAGACCTCTTTTCAATCAGCTACAGATATCTGTGGTAAATTTTGTTTAGCCTATGGGGGGAATATTGATCTCTACTAAATACTGAATTGTTGAATACAAGCATACTAACCAGAGGTGCGTATTTTACTTACAGAACTGAGAAGTCAAGGTCAGTGTTAAGAGCAAACTATTTAACATAGTCATTGGTTTGACTTTAGACTTTAGAACAGGGTTCCTTTACTTATTGGACAATCTTCTTCTTCGTAGATATTAAAAAAAAACTGTTTGATAGCTGGTTGGATCCCAGGGTATAAACACACACACACACACACACACACACACACACATATATATATATATATATATATATATATATATATATATATATATATATATATATATATATGGGTCCCCTACAGAATTTTAAAGCTTAAAACTTCAAAACTCATATAATCGAAGATCATATGACTGAAGGTTTAAAACTTCAAAATCTTGAACGGAGATCAACATACAGCACGGAACGGGAGATTTCCCTTTTCTTCACTGTAGTGCAATCTCAGAGTTGGTATATTTAAGTAACGGGGGGTGAGGGGGATGCAGGGGGCTTGCCCCCCTGCAAAAACATGTTTTGTGATGTGTTGACTGCTTTTTGGGGATGGGTTTTCTTCATTTTGAGATTCCAAGATCTTGAGGTTCTGAATTCAATATTCTGAACCTCGGGATTTTGGTATTTCAAAATTAAGAAGTGAATTCATCTATCTATATATATATATATATATATATATATATATATATATATATATATATATATATATATTGAGGAATGTATGTTCTGAATTGCCTTTGGTCTTTATGCAAGAATTAATGAAGAATTAAACAGTACAATACCAAATTTATGAACAAACTTCTTTGTGTTCCCTTAATATAAACAAACTATAAAAAATAGCAAAAAAAAGCTCCTCACCCAAACTGAAGACTTCATGTAATAAAACTGAACTCGAGAAATTAAACAAAGAACTAATGAAAACCTCACCACTAACTCAGGAAACTATAAGCCAGTACTCCTTATCAGCCTGCAAGGCAATGGAATTCATCATTATAGACCTCATAAAAAATTGGCAGCCTGAAAGCCCTTTGCCCAATTCCGTCTGGGATTGTGAAGTGTAGCTCCTAATTAATAGGTGTAATGAACCTCTTAGAAAAAGTCATTTAAGGTCTTTGATAATAGCAAAATGGTATTCCTGAATCTAGCTAAGGCCTTTGGTACCATTCCAAATTTTGGCGTTATAGAAATTAATTAATCTAAGTATACATTTGCATGCAACCTTTTAGATATTTACCTATAAAAAAACCTTAAAAGTAAAATTAAGTGTCCCTTGTCCACTAGAAAGCATGTCACCAGTGATGTCCCTCAGGGCTCCGTACTGGGTCTGCTTCTAGTTGATATTTACTTCTCTGATGTTCAAGCTAATGTCAAGGGTTTCTCGCTGACCAAGTTTACAGATGATTGCAAAATCTTAGTGATTATCAACTTTCCTGCTAACTCTTTGGTGCTACAAGAGGATCTATCACATGCAAACACATTTTGCCAGGCCACAGTCTAAGGCAGTGTGTGGTTAAATCATAAAAAATACAGCATGCATTTCTTTGGTAAACATTGACACCCTTGCACATATCATATAGAATATACTCCTATCAAAAGTGACATCACATAGAATATACTGCTATCAAAACTGATACAGTTATTAGGGACCTGTGTACCTTTGTAAAAAATTAATTTTACTTTGACCACCGTGTCTCTATGGTAGTTAAAAATTGACCACCATGTCTCTATGGTAGTTAAAAAATCCTTCTACCTAACCTTGCTGATTGGCATAAAAGGAAAACTTCTTGAGGGATACATATAACTTCAAAAGAATTTCTTTTTCTGGAATAGACTCCCTTTCCATATTAAACAGAGCAGTTCTACAACTCTGCTTAAATACTAACTGGATAAATTGTTAGGGAATTGCCTATAGACTTTTGGGCTTTCCCCTCATGCCCTTATGGAAAAGGATAACATGTAGTGAACGTAATAACCTATAAATCTATCACATATCATTAAACTGTGTTAGATTACTTAACACTTCATTTAATAGAAAAAATACACTTTGTACAAATAGTAATTAACAGCTAGTCTCACACGAGTATTTACACAGCTGGATTCAGAAATACCAGATAAACAAAATACTTGTTCCAGTCAAACTAATGGCTTCATATTTTCATTTAAATAGGAGTACTGATCATTGTGTTTAAAGCTCTCAATTGCTACAATCAAGAACAATAACAAACAATTAAGTCAGAAACACCAAACTTTTAAAAACTAAAAGGGTGCCTAAGGGTATACACATGTACAAGTTCCCCAATGGTCTTTCACAAGACAGCAATGAATATGCTGAACTTACAGCTATGTTTGACTGGAATGGTCTTGAACTGTTATAATTTCTTGCTAAATAAAACAAAGGTCAAATTAACAGCCTGTTTAATGAGTTAAACACATTAAACAGTGGTATTAAAAACACCCTACTTTTTGAACACTATAGCTATACATTTTTCAAATCATTGACCAACAGGTAAACCCAAATCTAAAGAGAAAACTGAAAAAAGTTGATAAAGACTACATAGAATACATACAAAATAAAGCTACCCACTAACTAAAGGCATTCACCCCACATCAGAACTTTGATAATGGGGATCAAGGGCAAATTGATGTAGAACCTGTGCCTACCAACTCCACACTGGAACACCTATTGGATTTGGACAATTTTTTGATTATCCCAGGTGATGAATTTGAAAACAACTCCCCCCCCCCGAGAAGATCGGAATGAAATACCAACAACATTTCTGCTTCAAACTTCCACGATGCTAATGAAAGGGCTTTATTATCCCACCCTTTAATCCCACCAGGTCAATGAAACAGATCCCGGGGCAGGGGAAGAAGGATAAACAATTAACAAATTCTCACCCCCTTTTTCTTGGGGACACAATCAGTTACATTTCTGTAACACATTATGGGATTGTTTTAACTTATCAAGGATTTAACATCCACAGTTATACTGACTTACAAATTTCTACTAATCATTTTAGACTTTTTAACAAAGGGTTCAGGTTTGTACCTTTTTCTTGGATTAATTTTCCAGATATAATGTTAGAACTGAAACTGTTCACAAGGAAATTAAATTTCCAGTTAAATATACAGGGTCTATATTAGAACCGTGAAAGCCCGTTTAGTTTGCTCTTTATTTCTTCTTAACCGACGAAAGTGCACCTTAGCTGTATAGGAAAAACACAACTGTATATATATATATATATATATATATATATATATATATATATATATATATATGTGTGTGTGTGTGTGTGTGTGTGTGTGTGTATATATGGGTCTACTACACATGACTGAAATTTCATTTGATGGAAATTCATTTGACTGAGACCATAACATTGAAAATTCAAAATACTGAAAACTCATTTGACTGAAACTCATAAGACTGAAACCTTAATGCTAAATTTCAACATAGTAGTGGCAGTATGTAGACTACTGTAAGGTTAGTAAAAGGTATATGCCCTTTTCCTCACTGTAGTGGGATCATGAAGTTAGTATATATAGTTAAGGGGAGTATGGGGGGTGTAGCCCCCTACCTAGTTTGGTTTTATATTGTCCAGTTTCTCTTAAGAGGGTACGTAAGTAGTTTTTAAGTTCTGGATAGGGTTAGTCATTGGTGTTGTATGTGTGCATGTCTGCAATTTACAATTTAGTATGTTGAAATTTAACGTTATTAAGGTTTCAGTCTTATGAGTTTCAGTCAAGTGAGTTTTCAGTATTTGACTTAATAGAAAACAAATACTGAAAATAAAAACATCGCTGAGGCAAAATAACAAAAATGGTAATGTTGACACATCCATATCCACATTATCAACATTACCCAATGTACCTTGCAGTCCAGTGATTTCTAACCAACATATTGCAGGGGGCTAGCCACCCTGCACCCCCCACTCCCCCCGATACGTATATATACAAACTCCAAGATTGCACTACAGTGAGGAAAAGGGTACATTTCCTGATCCCCACTGTAGTATGATCTCCAAGCAGAACATCGACCTCACAACAGTGAACGCACACTAGCATTTGCTGTTATGGACATGACCATTTTCAGTTTGGCATTGCCAGAACTGGAAAACAGCCTTTCGACCATCCCAGTTTGAGTGACTGCCATTTCAAGATGTGATTGTAAACCTATATATATATTTTGAGGAGGTAAAACTTTTTGCAGTTTATACCTTACTCATTCAACAAAACGGAAGCCTCAGATAATCAAAACAATCATTGCCTTTTATCAATGCAAATATTACTTTTCTGTGGCTGAAATGATAAAACATACTTTTCTTCTATATGTGAGCATTGTCTGGGTAATGATATCTTTCTCATCCAGCATAATGCATTAGCCCATTAGGCCACTCAGCTCCACATTCAATGAAGAAAATTGTCAGCTTCCATTGTAGCCTACCTTTAAAAAAATCAAGCCACCTATTCACTTAGTGAAAGCATCTCAATATGTTTTAAGGCAGAAATAGATTTAGTGTAACTGCAGAGGAAAGCCAATATTGATAATTACTTCAGCTGGCCAGTCTCACTGCCCTGCACAGTAATTAGCTGCTATTTGCTTTCATGGAAACTACTTGGCTACTGTTGTGTGCAGGTGCAGGTTAAGATCACACCTTAGGTGAGAAACATTAGCCAGGGACTTTACCATGACTTCATTATCTTTGTGAAAGCCTTCTAAAGCAAGATTTTTTAACAGTTTTAGCACAAACCTCACCTACCTTCCCAGATCCTGGTCTTTTCTCTTTAGATGAATGTTAACTAGATAAGCCTGCAATGATTGAAGCACACTACTAGAGAAAGAAAAGACCCTCTTTGGAACTGATTATCTTTATTACTACTACCCTTAATGATCACCTTCATTACTACTACCCTTAATGATTACCTTCATTACTACTACCCTTAATGATCACCTTCATTACTACTACCCTTAATGATCACCTTCATTACTACTACCCTTAATGATTACCTTCATTACTACTACCCTTAATGATCACCTTCATTACTACTACCCTTAATGATCACCTTCATTACTACTACCCTTAATGATCACCTTCATTACTACTACCCTTAATGATTACCTTCATTACTACTACCCTTAATGATTACCTTCATTACTACTACCCTTAATGATCACCTTCATTACTACTACCCTTAATGATTACCTTCATTACTACTACCCTTAACGATTACCTTCATTACTACTACCCTTAATGATTACCTTCATTACTACTACCCTTAATGATTACCTTTCTCTTTCTACTCACATTGTGTCCACATGTCTGAGCATGAGCAGTCAGTGTCCCTTTTATCAAATACTGATATTTTTCCCCAAATGAGGTAGCTATCATCCTGTTCCCATTTCTAACCAAAATCTTTTAAAAATAGTTTTATAATTAGCTCTGAATACATTGAATTAGTGTTCTATTCTCAAAGAGTGGGGCACAGAATTACCTGAGCCATTTTGTCTTTCAATAATAGTTTATTTGGAAATATGTATAAATTTACTTGTTCAGCTGCATTGATCTTACCTTACTCAATCAACAAAATGTAAGTCTCAGATAATCAAAACAATCACACAAGTTGCTTTAAGGCTATCATCAAGATATGGTACTTATATTTAAATCAGAACTCCCACCAATTATCTTTGGGGCATTCTGGGTCTATGTCCTTTGTCAATAGCCACTCCACCTAGCCCACTATAGGGGTATTGGTACTACTGTAAATTGGGATGGTTTATTACAATGTATCATAAATTGAAGTCAATGAACTCAGGCATTAATCTATTGAAAACAAAATGTATATTCCCTTGAACCCCTAGAAAGATAAACTAAATCCATTGAGTCTGAAGGATGTTTAATCCCACAGAGATATCATTAGAAAATGTGCATTTCAGGTATATTGGAAAATGGGTGAATTTCTTTCTCATTTTGAACAACTCCACTGAGCTGCTCAATGTATGTCAATAACTCCTCCCACTGAAGTGTAATATAATCCATTTAAGGGGTAAAATCTGGTATCATACATTAACAAGTTTGATATCCACAGAGAGAGATAGATCAGTATAGATGCTGGACTCCTTCAAGCTCTCAAACTGACAAGAATTTGAGTGCTTGAAATATCAGCTGCAGAGTTTGAAAATTAAGTTTTCAAATGTTGCCAGTGTTTAGATGCATGAAATTGAGGTATAGAGGAGATTGGGGAATTTGCCCCTTCCCCACTGTTATGTGATATCAGAGTGGTAGAGGAAGGTGTGGAGGTACAGGATGCTTGCCCCCTCTGCAAAAAAAAAAAAAAAGTTTGTTTTTTATCTGCATGTTTGTAAATCAAAGTGTTGGGCTTTTGATTCAAATTGTTTTTGTCTGTGAGTTAGTGTTCAGACTTTTTATAGTTCAAACATTTGAGACTCTGTAAGTAGCATGCACATCATTTAATCTGTGATAGCCAGCAAATGTATATATAACCTTTTGCCTTTTGATTTATTTTTTAATGTGATTCCCGCTTTCAAATAAGGGATATTTTCTTGTATTCACAAATGTACCATTTCCGTCACTTAAGACAACAGACAGTTCTTTTATTCTGCTAATATACTCACATTGCTACAACCTGCAATATTTCAATATGCATCAAATTTGTCCCATCCAATAATATGCACATGTGCTGTACATGTTAATGCCATCTGCATTGATTTGCATTAGTGCCGAAAGAGATGATAAATGCATTTTTTATTAAATACCTTTATTTAAAAAAGAAAGATTACTGTCTCTAAAATAATGTAATTGTGTAATAGCAACACGCTATGTCAGCATTGCTGGTGTTGAAAATATTTAGCCAAGGCTGGTGGGCTGTAGCCCAATCAATTTAGATGTGACCTAATGATCAGACACTGCCTCCATTCTTGAAAAAATATTAACGACTTACTACTACTCAAATACAACATTCAGTGCCTTATATACTAACAAAACAGGGAAGTATGATTTTGTTTTAGAATGAGGTATTTAAGGAAATATAACTGTGTAGCCTCACACCAGCATACTTTTATATTACTCCACTGAATTTGAACTTGGATGTAGTAGCATTTGTTTATGTGCAAAATTATATTTTTAATTTTCTCTAAGTTCATGCTGTCAGTGGGATAGAATGCGTATAATCAGGTAGTGGGGAGCACAACCCTATTGCGTAGAATGTTGGAAGACTTGTGTCCTCGGTAAATACATATTCAAGTTGCTGAGCTGTTATTTTTTATGAAATAGATTTATAAATCAGTGCTGAGTGTTTTGTATACTGGATGTGTAATTCATTATTCTAAGTTTCTGGTAATTAGGAAGTATATCTTTTTGTAGAATTTCTAGGTTTTCTTATAAGGTGTATATGATTTTGAGAATAATAAATCAAGAATGCATTCCAGAAGCAAAGTAAAGGCATAGTTATATTAAGTGAGAATGTGTTATCTTTCTCTACTGTTAATGTGCACTGATGTCTTTTCTATGGGCAGGATTTAGAAATTTTACTTTAAGCAATAAACCTGATTTTCCTCTTGTAGTAACAATTTCCATTCGCTGGAGGGATAGGTTCCTGACCCAGAGACTTACCAGACTCTGGAATAGACTGCCCATACATTTCAAGCATAGCGCCTCTTTGGCCCTCTTCAAAAGGAACCTTGATGATTGGATGGGAGATAGGGAATTCACCCTGGGGATCATGCCAGTCACTCTGCTAGGCAGGGGTCCAGGGAAGTAAACACTGTGGGAAAAAATAGCCAGGGAATTGTTATGGCTAGGCTTGTATAGGCCCTAGGGCCAATAACTTAGTATCAACCTATGAACCTATAATCCTGTGACAGCCCTACCACAGAGCTATTACACAAAGAGGTGCAACACCATGTTGGGCTGTTTCTGCAGCCTACTGCAAATACTAAACAGGCATTCTGGGGGAGAAGCCTATATTAATCAGCCACGTGCTGTACACCCAGAAATGCCTACAGTAAGACATTTACACAGCTGAGTGATTCAGGGAATCACTCAGCTACTAAAGTTACCTCAGCCGGCTAAAAATTATGAAACATACTATTTTGCATAGCTCCATCTGTATGGTGCATATGTTCAGTGCAATTCTCTTTCTAAGAACACAACCAAAAGCTCACATTCACCCACTGCTTTCAATGGGTGAGATCATGTTAGAGGTAAGTGCTTGGGAGTTCAACAACAAGGTTGTCTACATATTTGTGAATGTGTATAGCTACATGTGTGAATGTACACAGAGGGATGAGTGGCTTCAAGTGTGTGTGTGTGTGTGTGTGTGTGTGTGTGTGTGTGTGTGTGTATGTGTGTGTGTGTGAATGGGTGTGTCTGTGATTGTGATCCGGTGTGAGGAGGGCTGTGTGTGTGTTTGTGTGTGTGTGTGTGTGTGTGTGTGTGTGTGTGTGTGTGT
>NC_056741.1:425842619-425853822 GCF_019279795.1 Protopterus annectens
ACTTACCACAGCCCATAAATTAGTGTTCCTTCCAACTAACTGTCCTGCTCTTTCCAACATTATTCTACCCTATACCCCCTTAGATCCCTTAGATCTTCTCACCAAAACCTGATCACAGTACAAAAACCCAAGCGCCCAGCTGGCCAACTGCTCTTATCCTTTACCCTAGCTAAAAAATGGAATGCCCTATCCACCTCTCTAAAAACCTGCAACAACCTAGAATACTTCAAAACTCAACTTCACTCCCACCTCTGTCTAAACAGAATATGCAACTGCACTCTTCAACCTACACCTTTCAAACTATCCTCCTCATTCTCTCCTGGCTAATCTCTATACTTAACTAACCTTTTCTAGCCTCTCCAAAAATACTAGCTGTATAAGATACTAATACTTTTTGCACTATATGCAGAAGATACTAAGCCACCCTAGGCTGACCTCCTTTTCTCTTCACCTCTTCTAAAATACTAATTGCATTAAGCTACTAAACAGTAAATTCTTCTCTTTTATAATATCCCATAATTTTATTTTGCTTTTTTTTCTTTCCTGCTGAATTTAACTGAAACTGCTAATACTTATACTACTTTTAGCCTTCTGATATTGGTATTGTGAACTATTTGTAGCTACCTGTTAATTCTATTGTACTTTTTTCATTGAACTCTTTTTTGTAATAAATACTGTTGTTTTTGTGGAGCTTTTCTCCCCGGGCCTCCACTGAAAATGGGCCCCCAAGCCCAGTGGACCTCCCCGGTAATCAAACTGAAATAAATAAATAAATATAACTGATTATTACAGTTATTTATTAATTGTAAGCCCTCCATGTTTTCTCCCAAAATTGCCATTTTGCAGAGAGATTATTAGGGGAATCGCGTACAGTTGAGAGGTTTGGATATGCCTAATTCTATAAAGCAATTTATTTGCACGTACCTCTCAACCTGTTAATGCAGGAAATCTGGACAAGGCCAAATATATTGGGGGAACTTATAAACAGTACTAAAAATTGCTCTTGTATAAATTGAGACAGTTGATAGAATAACAGGTCTTGCTTTAGCATGCATTTTTCTGAAGGTTATGAAGTCTGAAACTCAGTGTTTGTCATTATTTATTGACTTCAATCCTAAATGATTTGACAGAAAACCACAAATTTTATGAGGAACAAACCAAAAATATGAAGCAAAAATCTCTTCATTTTGCAAACATCTGGACAGTTGAGAGGTATAGTTCAGCAGGGGCTGTCTGAGTTTGCTGCCCACCCCCCCTCACAAAATCATGGTCGAATGGAGCTTCCCCCCCTACAGCCATTCCAATGAACCATTACTTGGCTATTTCACCCCATTTACCATAAACACTAACCAGGAAAAGCCGATAAACAAAAACCATAAACACTAATGTGCATACTGCTTTACTTCTGCGATGATTTGGACTTCATTTGAAAGTTTTATTTTGCATTTTACAGTGCAAACACTAATAGATATTATATCTGCTAAACAAAACAATGCAGTCTCACAATGAAAACAGACTTAGCATTAAAACTTCTCTGCCCTTGAAAATTCACATTCACTGAAACAGCATTGAAACCCACATTCAAAGAAAATATATTTTGCCAGTGGCAGATTAACTTTGGGTTTGGACTGTTTTCAAATCACAGGCCCCTTGCACACGAAACATACACATGCTATTTCATACACCTTCCTGATTGTATTAAATTATATTCCTTGTACAATACAGTACAGGTTTAGAGGGTGTTTTAAATTTGTTTTAAAATTTTTCCAGTAAACAATGAAACAAAATGCATACACCAGTAATGACAAAATTGCCCAATTCAGAACATTTCCATTATAAAAGTCTACTCAAACTTCTACAGTCCACCAGTATCAGTACATATGCACAATCTCTGAAGTAAAAGTCATCTAAATAATTCCGCATTAAAGAGATCTGTAGCTAATGAAGAGGCTGCTGCTAGCAAACAACTTTGTATTTCATTGTTTCATCTACAAATAAAGTGCCTGTTACCCTTGAGGAATAAATTGCCTATCTTACACTAACAAAATGATAAGCTAGCAATATTGCAATAGGGAATGGATGGCAAACAATAACAGGTTCATAGTTACTAGGTATCTTCGCCAAAAAGGAGTGCAGCATCCACCCCCTTTGCAAAGTACAGTATTAGCAATGCATCTATCTACTGTGGGAGTAGAACCCACAGCCTTCTGCATCAAAAGCAAGTATATTACCTGTTGTGCTATTAACAAGGCAAGCAAACACAGAATAAGCAGCACTAAACTTTTGCTCCCCTGCAGCTCTCAGCTTCTTGCAAAATCTACTCACTCAGCTGTATCTCTGAACTTTGCAGCACAAAGAAATCTGGAAAAAGCCAAAGTTTATTGTGGGGGGAACAAAACCCCAAAAACCAGGGATGCATTTTAAACATTGCTTGTATAATGTTGGAAAGTTGCTAGAATAAAATGCTGTGTTACCACCGTACATTTCACTGCCAAGCCTTAAACCCAGGACCCTGTGCAAAACAGTCAGAGCAATATACCACTATACCAAATCAGCTGTTTTATGAAAGAGGAAGACAGAAACTTAAATGGCTACCATTTAGTGAATTCAGTTCTCACCATAGCACAGCTGTCAACCTCTTAGCACAAAACACCTGAACAAAGCCAATAATGGGTGAATACAGCCCCCAAACATTCAGTGAATTCAGTTTTCACCATAGCACAGCTGTAAACCTCTTAGCACAAAACACCTGAACAAAGCCAATCATGGGTGAATACAGCCCCCAAACATTCAGTGAATTCACTTCTCACCATAGCTCTCAATCTCTTAGCAAAAAACACCTGGACAAAGCCAGTAATGGGGGTATATAGCCCCCAAACATATTCAGTGAATTTAGTTCTTACGATAGCTCTCAACCTTAGCACAAAAAAATCTGGATGAAGCCAATAATGGGGAACACAATACCAAAAATAGGGACAAATTTCAAATATCCATCTTATACACTTAGAAAATTGCTAGAATAAAAGCTTTTGCGTTACCATGCGCTTTCTGAAGAATACGAAGTCTGATATTTAAATGCTTGTCATTTTTAACATTTATTAACCAGGAAAGTCTGACTTGGAACAAAAGCTAATTTTTGTCAGAGGTCCAGGGAGAAACACTCCAGATAAGACACATGTTTTTGTAAGATGGGAGGACACTAGAGGAAACAAACACAGGGAGGGCATACAGACTCCACAGAAAAGGTAAGGCACCCCAGCCAAGAATCAAAGCAGAGAACTTGTAGCTGTCAGGCAACAATGCCACCACTGCACCAATGCACTACCAGCTTTGCAAGGACACAAATACAGAAACCACAGATTTTATGAGGAATAGAACAAGTATGAGGGAAAAATCTGCAATGTTTTTTACAAATGGTGGTGGGTAGGGAATTCAGGCTCCTGTCACCTGGGCTCAAGGTACAGGGTTCAAGCCTTATTCTCTACCCACCACCATGTAGCACCTGGGGCATTTCACACACACACACATACAAACACACACACACACACACACACACACACACACACACACACACACACACACACACACACACACACACACACACACACCATAAAATGTGAATCCACTACCTGTCCTTCACAAAACGCAAATCCTCTGCAGCTAAGTCCACAAAATGGCCACTGATCCATGAATCCCCTGGCCCGCACATGGGTCTTCCTCCACAAAACAGCCACCCGTTCATGGGTCTCCCGCGAGAGATGGCTAGTCCCATGAGAGTAGCAGGCTGGAGCCTCTTTCCTGCTGGCAATGCAGTCTGGTGACCTTTCAGTCTGTGCAGTCATCACTGCACAGACCTCTGTGCTGGAAGGGCGGAGTTTCCTGCCTTTCCTATCCGGACTGCCTAACAGAGCAGTCTGGAGCTCTGGAATGAGCATGCATACGTGCATGGAGTTCTCAGGAACCATGCACGCATGCGTGGAGTCTGCAAATTTTTTTTTTAATTTTATTTTTCAAAGTTTATTGTACAGGTGGGGGGCTGCAGTCCTGCAGTCCTATAGCACGAGCCGCCCTTGCCTTTAGAGAACTCTTACTCTAACCTTAAAACACACATACTCACACATACACTAAATATATCCTCTTACCTATCCCCTAGCCTAACCTAAGACACACATGTGCACATTCACTAAACCTATCTCCTTACCCAACCCCTACCCTAACTCTAAAACACACACACTTACGTAGTAACTCCTTTCCTTACAAAAAAAAATACACAACATAGTTTACCATACTGGCAGTTGCACAAACAGATGCTTCCATAAATTGTCAGCTGCACAAAAAGCACTACAGTTCACTGTGTGAAACAAATGAGTGTTCAACTAAATGAAATGTGGCACCACACACACATACATATATATGTGTGTGTGTGTGTGTGTGTGTGTGTGTGTGTGTGTGTGTGTGTGTGTGTGTGTGTGTATGTGTGCGTGTGTATGTGAAACTGCTGTAGAAGAAGTAAGAACAGCACTAAAAAATTAAGCCAGGCAAAGCAGCAGGCACAGATAAAGTCAAGCTGCTTTATGATAGATAGGGGATAAATGTTTCCTGGGGGTACTTATAGCAGTATGGAGAGAAAAGTGCATCCCAGATGACTAGCGAATAAACATCCTGTTGCCAGTATATGAGAATAAAGGGGACTTTCATAATTGTGGGCTGCACAGAGGTATCAAACTCCTGTCCCACTTCATGAAAGTGTTAGAGTGTAAAGGAGTAATGCATAGCAGTTGAAAGTAAAATAGGAGATGAACAGTTCAGATTTGGATCAGGATGCAGCATAACTGCCCCCAGCTGTCCCTCTTACTCATGGCCTCAAGTTCTGAAAACCAACAAAATAGAGTCCTATTCCACTATTCCTAGCTGAAGTATTGAACTGACTGGCCTACTTTGAACACTTTAATTTTTTCAAAGTAAACACTTCAGACCCCCAGGACACTCAGTTAACAGCACTGAGGAAGTGCTGTGAGGCAGAAGCCTAAACAGGTGGCAGCTAACCTCGAGGTGGACAACCAACATGATCCCAAGGTCCTACAACAAATTTTTAAGTGCAGCAAATCTAATATATGCTATTGGAGGATATGTTGTGTGGGGCCAGTCTCTGAAGAGCACCTGGGGAGCCCCCTCTGCAGGGAGAGAGACACCTTCATTCACAGAAGTCCAGGCTCCTGACCCTTCTCTGCTTGCCCACCATGGTGTTCCTATCTGGTTGATCCTGCCAGTAGGATATGCTTGTCTCAGTTTACCATCAAAATATCAAAGACAAAATATTATTTTAAGCAAAAGCCCAAACTACAATGTCGAAAACAAAAAAGAAAACCCTACCCTAAATGTCGAATGTCAGAAATACGAAGATAAACATTTGACATACCAGACTTGTGGTTTCGAAAGTCTGTATGTCTGTTTATGTTTTATCAGGTAGGCAAGCCCCATTGAATCCCCCATGTGCCCCCCACATCCCCTGCAAATTATATATACCAACTCTGAAATTCCACTACAGTGAGGAAAAGGGTAAATTCCCAGATCCTCACTGTATTGCGATCTCCATTCACAATGCCAAACTCATAATAATGAATCAAGCTTTACTTTTGTTACTATGATTTTGTATTATTTCAGTTCAGCATTGTGAAACTGTGAAAACTGCATGATTTTCCAGCACGAGACTTTGACATTTTGATGGAAAACTGCTTGTCTCAAAGATTAAATGTGCATGCCATGTGGGTGAACCTTGCAGAGCATAGAATTAGAGAGAGATAATGAACATCCCATGTGAAGGGCAGCTGACACTGATGCGTATGGCTAGCAGGCACAACTTGGCATGCCCCAGTGAGTGACAGGACCCCTTCACTATGACCCTGGCTCATCAGTCCTGCCATGAGTTTCCTTTTTGGGTGTGGAACATTCCCACTCCAACCCTTGGGCACAGAAGCCTACCCCATGTGTGGTGACCTGGAAAGCCACACTATAGGGGCCCTCAGCAAGCAGGAGGCTAGCAAAACTAATTGTTTGATAGTGTGAATTAGGACAAAACCCAGGATGGTCATCTCTAGGGCACAGAACTGCTGAGGTTGGCTGACCCTGTGGTACTCCACAGACATGCAATCATGGTACTAAAAAAGTGAAAGAAGTGATGGGTGGAAGAAGCTGAGGCTTGAGGGATGCACC
This sequence comes from Protopterus annectens, assembly GCF_019279795.1. Lineage (NCBI taxonomy): Eukaryota > Metazoa > Chordata > Ceratodontiformes > Protopteridae > Protopterus > Protopterus annectens. Next base: position 425,848,833 of record NC_056741.1, read on the forward strand.
TTGACCCCTTTCAGATACCCCAGAGAATGTCATCTAGTGCTAGAACTCAGTCTCTGATGAATACACTGCAACACACATCTTCTCATAAATACTGCAGGCTGTTAATTGTGCTGGATATAGGGTGCCTTCAGGCCCTTTGGGGGCAAGGGCCCACAGGATGCAACTGGCCATGTTGAACTCTCTGTGGCCACCAAGGGGCAGATCCGCTCTCATCCAGACTTCCGAATCCACCCAAATTGCCAAGCCGATGCCTCATGGGGAACTTTCTTGTTTTTCAGGACCAGTGTGCTAAAGTCAGGGGTCCATGCTATCTCTCTCTCTGTCTCTCTCCCTCCTTTCCTTAGGGGTCCCTGATTGTGTTGGACTGCCCATGACCTTGGGCTTCTTGGTGGACCTTCTCTCCAGTTCTGAAAGTCCCTGAACTACTCCTCTTGGCCCTCAAGGAGAATATCTGCCCTCCTCCAGACTTCTCAGGAAGGGGCTTCATCTGTGTCATGCTCCCAAGACATTTGGGAGGAAAGAAGGGCCCATTAATGGATACTTCTCACCTGGGAAGAAGCTCTCCCAGACTGGCTGCTTTTTGCCTCCTGTTTCCTTACAGATTTCCATCCAGGGCAGGCACAGCCAGATGCTCCTCAACTGGGCAGGAGCTATCCTGGGCAGGTGACTTTCTACCTCATACTCCCTTCCAGACATCAATCTGTGGGGGCATGTCTGGACACTCCTTACATGAGCAGGAGCTCTCCCTGGTTCTCCACTTTCTGCCTCATGCTCCCTTCCAGACTTCTGTCTGGTGGTGCACAGCTGAATGCTCCTCACAAGGGCAGGAGCTCATTTGGCCCTGCTGATTTTTGCCTTGTGCTCCCTTCCAGACTTCCATCAAGGTCCTCCGAGCCCCCATTGAAACCCAGCTGAGATCTCTCCTTGAAAAAGAACTTGAGAAACTACAGGGGTTCCTAACAAAAAGAGTACAATGAATAAACAAGTCTTATGTGGACTGTATCAAAGCCCTATCCCTGTTCTCTTCTCCTACAGACTGCTGTGCTGTGATCTATTCCTAGCCTACAAGGTATCCTCTGGTCCCATATGAATGGATTTGTTTTACATCTAGACTTAAACACTATCACACACTCAAGTATTGTTGATAAAGTATCCCATTAAAAATGTTAATCCCCATGTAACTTGTTGGATAGCAAACTAGCTCCTGAATAGAACCCAGAAAATTTGGATAGGTGACTCTACCTCCTCCAAAAGACCTGTCACTACTGGTGCACCCTGGGCTTCAGTCTTTGGGCCACTCCTTTTTGACATTTACTTCTCAGAGGTCAAAGCTAATGGAAAGGTTTTGTGGCTTACCACATTTGCAGATGATTGAAAATATGGTGCCATCATAAATTTTCCAGAAGACACCAGTTCCCTCCAAGGGGGTCTTTTCTTAAAGAAACACTTGGGATCGTAACAGGGGCAAAAAACTAAATGTAAAAAATGTATAATAATCTCCTTTTTCAAACATGATGGTCCCTGTATCTCTCACATCAACAACACACTTGTGAAGAATGATTCCCTAGTTAGAGAACTGGGAATCTGTGAAGACACAAACTGTCCTTTGATCACTATGTATCCACTACTGAAATCCTTTTTCATTGCATTGCTTATTTGTAAGAGTATAGTGTCTTGGTCCAGTGATGTGATCTTTCCACTCTATTTGGCGCTTATAATTTATTTACTTATTTACTGACATTTTCTTATAAGCTGATCATTGAGTATAATGCTCTCTTGGGTATGTATCTGTCCAAGAGCTTAGCACAATTTGAATGGGCGCGGTGCTTCCTCATTGTGAAAGTCAAGTGCTTAAATCTTAAAAACTACACTGACTGTCTCAAAGCCTTGTCCCTCTTCTCAGTATCACACAAGTTACAGAGGGAGATATTTGCCTTGCATACAGATCTTCAACTGACCCTATTCTCAATTATCTGCTAAACATCCACAAAACCAGTGGTGGAATAAACACCCACGCAGGAGATCTTAATCTTTTCTACAAAATAAATAGACTATATTAGAGTGACAAATATGTGTCATAGAGAACACTGCTATTTTGGAATCATCTTAGTCTCCTCATAAACCAAAGTACTTAGTAATTTATTCAAATGTAATCTGGATGAATGGATTGGAATCTGCAAATGCACATCTGGTTTAGCACCCTTGCCCCTTGTGGATAGGGGTAATATGTATATAGTATGTTCTACCTGGATCTAGATTATTTGTACTTAAAATTACAAAGGCTTAAAGCTGAATGGGAATGCAAGGCTGGGCTTCTAAAGATCTACAGAGATCAGTAGCCTAGTAAGTACCCATAAATAAGCACATGAAACTCTCTCACAGACTGGATTGTGGAATCACAGTAAAGACTTAACAGTTACATCTGGCAGTTATACTCTACAGCAGTGGTCTCTAACCTTTTTTGCACCAAGGACCAGTTTCATATAAGACAATTTTCCATGGACAGGCCATGATGCATGCGTAATAAAACATAATAAAGTTCATAATATTTATTTATTTATTTGACATTTGTTTGCCGGGGAGGTCCGACTAGACTAGAAGTCCATTTTCAGCTGAGACCTGGGGAGAAAGGCTCCAAAGTACAATAAAAAGACAATTGGCAATAATTACCAGAAAAAAAAACAAAAAAAACAAAGCGTACATTCTGCTTAACAGCATAACATTGATCTACTATGGTCGAGTCGTACTTAAACCTAATGGCAACCTTTTACCATCCGCCTGGGCTTTGTTGGATTTATCTAATAGTAACCTTATTGACTTTCTAAGTTAATATAAGCAATATTTAATATCTGTCCCTATTATTTTTGGTGCTGTCCAAATTTATTGCATGAGAGGTTGTCCTCATTATTTTTGGCTCTGTTCAAATTTATTGTGTGAGAGGTTGAGTGGTATGGTCGAAAGGTACGCAAACCTCATTGCTGCTGCCAGGGTTCTCTCTCAATCATCACTGTCTGTTACACACACACACACACACACACACACACACACACACACACTCACTCACACACAGACTTTATTCAGTTTCCTTAACTTTTATTTTACACTCACTAAATAGCAAAAGTGGTGCTTAGCAAGTGTAAAATAATGGCTCGATCGATCTCACTGCTCAGTCTCCCTCATACATACACACACAGTCTGTTCTTTCTTCACATACACATACATTCTGCTTGCACGCATTCACTAACACACACAGACAGACAATTAAAGACCTCATACACATACATACACGCAATCACTTTTTCGTTTCACTCTGTGCCTGACGGCTGGTACCAAATGTTCCATGGCCCATTACCACTCCTGAGATGAAGACCTATAAATAAGCAAACTTCCAAATATTGCTCTTACAACTAAGAAAGCTGATAAGGAGGAGGCCTGCTAGTCCCCAACCCCCACTGCGCATGCGCAGAACACAGCCATTATACAAACAAGATCACAGCCTACCTGTGTACTGAATTTTTAACTGTAACAAGAAATAATTACACCCCCACAATTTTACGACCAACACACAAACCCTAACTTAGCAATAATTCCCCATTAATGAAACTTTGCAGAATAAGTCAGAAACAAATATCTTACACTGTACACAAAATTATATTGCACCACAACCCTGTTAAACAACGTTGTACAACCCTCATGTAACTGGTTTATAGCCAAACCAAATGAGGGTTACAGGGAAATCAACATTCTATGTGCACTGTTAATAAAACATATGTAAGCCATACCTCTGAACGTGTCAGCCAGACATAAAAGTGTGATCATGGCCCTCAAACTACAGGAGCATGTAATATTGTCCTTACCAACTTAGAAAACTGACAGAATATGGGGACAGCAATAACATGAATTCTCTGAAGGATCTGAAGTCTGCAACTGAAATGTCGGTCATTATCCTCCAATCTGCATCACCACGGTTTGCCAATAAATTGCCAGAGAACCATACTTCCATGGAAACAAACCAGAATATAAGGCAAAATCTGTAAACTCTACAAAATAAAATCTGTACCGCCAAGAGGTATGTAAATAAATCCCTACATATTTAAATATTTGTTATTGTCCTTTGTACTGGCCGTGGGTATGTTTTGCCCTGCAAAATCTGACGTTTCTACAAAAAAAAAAAAAAAAAGTCCCACTTTGGGCATTTGAAAAGGTGGCAACCCTAATGAAGCCTGAAATGCCCATCATTTAGGTTTTCTGTGATCTTTAATACTATGCCACTAATTTGCTAGAAACCACAATTATATGCAAAACTAACCAGCCTGTGAGGCAAAATCTGGACATTCTGCAGCATGCCACAGATAACTGTGCAAACCAAGATCCACCACATCACTTTTTTTTTCTCTCTCTCCTCCTCTCCCCCTATGATGGCAGATTTACCCATCCAGTGCTTGTCCAATCATATCAACTCCATTATCGGGGGGAGACTCATTGCCAAAGGCTGCCAGTCTAACTCGCCTGAAGCCTGGAGAGACCATTTGGAACTGTGGCTGAGGAAAACCAAACAAGAGCAATCAAGACAAAACTCAGAAATCTCCATAAGGCAAATGAAAGTCACTGCAGAACAAAGTCCAAGGTGCCACCCGCCAGCCAACAAAGAAAGCTAATGGAATCATTGGCCACAACTACATGTTGCAGTTACGAGTGCCAACTGAATCAACCACATGTTCTGTCTCCTCCCAAATCATCTCAGTGCCACATCTCTCAGCTTTACAGTGCAAGTCAGGATAAAGCCCCCAAAACATGGGTAGACTCAACTATCACTTTTACAAACTTAGCTGTCCAAAGGTAGGATAACAGGATTTGTGCCAACAAGCTTTTCTCTAAAAAAGATCAACTCAGAAACTCAAATGCAATCATCATTCTCCGACACCAATTCCCAGTAATTCTCCAGAAAATAGGAAACTTGTAATTATCAAATCATTATGTTAAAAAAAAT
>NC_056741.1:425854322-425891822 GCF_019279795.1 Protopterus annectens
CAAAATCTGTACTCCACCCAACTCCGACCATCCAACCTCGTTCCCTCACCTATAAGAGCTCAGTACCTGAACCACACTATACCCTGCCAGCACCACTGTGAATAACAAATAAGCAGGGAAAGGAACTACTGATACTTCCTCAGACTCAGCCACGCATACCCAAAACCCTTGTGAGCAAGCAAGACTCACCTCTTCTATAGACAACTATGCTAAGGCCTACCTAATCACACTGGTACCCACATGTCGTCAGGCACATGAACCTACACTAAAGCAAGTTCATACCAAAATAAGATTCCTACACCTGTTACACTTGCCTAAATCCTTTAAGCCCCTCCCTACCCTGACCTCATTTCCTCCCATTCATCCCTCATTTCCCTTTAACCCTATCCTCCACCCATCCTCTTAATTCCTGCTACTATATTATCTAGCTCCACTTAACTATGCCCCTGGACAAATTGGTCTGTTACCAAACACCATTAATTCACTTATATTCAACAAGTTCTGTTCATAAAGAAATACCTCCACCCCTTAAATACATATAAACATTTAAAATCACTATAAAAACAAAAGTATCTTCATTCACTTTATATGCAGTATGTTTAAATAATGCATACACTGCCTCCATGTTTTCCACATCTATCTTCAAAGAAATTATAAGGTAAGATCACATAACTTTTTATTTATTTACTTATTTGCTTTTTTTATTGATTGATTAATTAAATGATGTTGAACAACCAAGCCAGCTTTTGTACTTTCCACTCTCATCTTCACTAACAAGTTCTTCAATTCTTAATAAATTTCAGCCATGACAGTGGTATTATATTATTATTATCTTTATATACAAGGTGCTTAACATTTCTCCTGGCAATCTTGATTCCAACATTTGGATGAGCCAACCCAACATTTCACATGATCTAGTCAGTATATAAATTAAATAAGATGATAATAAGATGACAGTATACAGCCTTGTCACACTCAGTTCCCAATTTGAAACAGTCACTTATTCCATATTTTATTCTAACTGTTGCTTCTTGTTCTGCATACATATTCCACTTCAGGAGAAGGTGGAAATAATACCTGGATATAGTAGTAAAAAAAAGATCTTAATGTCACAGTAAATACCTGTTCTAAAAATATATATATAATTTAGTTTCAAAAAGAAAAAGAACAGGAGGGGGAGAACCCACTCATTTGCTATAAAATTTAAAGTTGAGTCAAGGTAAGTAATATAGACCCTAATCAGGTAGTAAAGACAGAAACAAAGAAATTAAATCATTTAGAGAAAATGAAACAATGTCAGACAAAAATAATGAAGATCTAGCTAACCCAATAAATAGGGTGACTAGCCAAGATAGAAAGACTATAGATAACTAAATAATATTAATGAATGGCAACTCTCGTGTATATTATCAGGCAAGATTATTAATTATGGGAAAAGAAAATGTTACTGTAAGAGGAATGCAGTTAGAAGAACTGGCACAGTTATTCAAAAGGTTATTATCTAAAGCATGTAGTTATACTAAGATTTTGCTGAAGGTACCATATCAATATATGAAATATGCTGCACTGCGTATACTAAAAATCTCTAGAGAGAATAATATATAACTAATTCTTTGTCAAATTCCACAATGCCCCACATTTAATGATTATGCTTTCACTAAAGCAAAACTGTTCAACATTTGCGTTAGAACAACGATATACTAAACATTTTCATGTTATTATCTTATGTGAGGAGTTAATTCTGGGAGATAATTTATTGAGAAGATATTGAAAATAAAATTGTATATTTTAAAAATACTGCACAAAAAGGCATAGAGGTAGTAATAATAATATTAGAATATGAAACACTGCAGTGCAGTACAATTTTACTATACAAATGCTTGACACTTAAAAAAAAGAATTAGATCCATTAATGTGTTTGGATAGATACAATATTAATAGCTACATCAGAAACACAGAATATAAGTGACTTAGTATTTAAAGATTTTGGTCAGTACACTAATGTAAGGGAAAACAGAAATGGATGGGATGCAATACTACTAGTTCACAATTACCATTTATCCTACCTAGAAACACTGAATTTTTATGTGTGATACTTAGCCATGCACATCCTTGAGACAAATGCAGAACACTGGTCAGAGTCTAAATTGGAATATAAATGTAAATAGAATATTCCTTCATCCTCCTGTACCACTTTAGTAATGTCTGCTACCTGATCTAATCCTTCACTTTGCCTGAAAAAAAATTTTTTTTTATAACACTAGTACTACTACACAGGACAGATTTGGAAACGCAACACACGCATGCACACCACTGAATCTATCCTCTTATTTAACCCTTATTGCAACCCTAATCCATAAGCATTTGTGCAAACACTTCTTCTTTTGGCTTTTGACAGTTAGGGGTCACCACAGTGGATCATCTGTCCACTCATGATTGGCAGTGGAGTTTTTACGGTGTCGAGTTGCCAGCCCGACGCCCAACCTTCTATAGAAGGCACACACACATGCACACACTCGCACCTAGGGCCAATTTAGAGTGTCCAATTCACCTACTGCATGTCTTTGGGATGTGGGAGCAAACCAGAGCACCCGGAGGAAACCCACACGACCACAGGGAGGACATGCAGACTCCACACAGAAGGCACCCCAGCTGAGAATCAAACCGGAGACCCTCTTGCTGTGAGGTGGCAATGCTAACCGCTGCATCCCCGAGGCTGCCCCACTTGCACAAACACTCATAACTCCTAATGTTGAAACTGTCAGCATATCTGAAAGATTATACATTACTATCCATAGCCATTGCTTACCTTAACCGCATGCATACCTCCCAATTTATTACCTCTCAATTTATTTAGTTATTTCTATACTGATTTTTTCTGTGTTCAGTGTTAATAACATACATATGTACTTTATTGTTCTAGACTGTTAATATTTAGTAGCTATTTATATGTATGTATGGAGATTTTCTCCCCAGGCCTCCGCTGAAAATGGGCCTTGTGCCCAGTTGGACATTACCCGGTAAACAAATGAAATAAATAAATAAATAAAATACATAAAAATTGGCCAGATTTTTGCAGAATGTCCAGATATTTGCCTCTTACTTTTGTTCTGTTTCTCATAAAATCCGTGGTTTTCTTGTAAATCACTGGGATGATCTGAGGATTGAAGTCACTAAATAATGACATGTATTTGAGTTACAGACTTCATATTCTTCAGAGAAATGCATGCTAAGACAAATCCTGTCATTCTATCAACTTTCTTAAGTTTATACAAGCAATATTTAAAATCTGTCCCTATTTTTGGGCCTTTGTCCAAGCTTTCTTTCGATAAGCGGTTGAGAGACATGACCATATGTGTGTGATCATTTCATCCCACAATGTATCAAACACTCAGTGAACAGAACATTTGCTTGTGTGTGTGTGTGTGTGTGTGTGTGTGTGTGTGTGTGTGTGTGTGTGTGTGTGTGTGTGTGCGTGCATGCGTGCATGCGCGCATGCTTTACATTTCACATTGACAATAAAATAAGTTGCATTAGATGTAGTTTTCATTATGAATAGATATATAACTTCTATATTGGGTGATGAATGCAATACGCTTCCAGAAGATATCTGCACTGAGCTTTCAGTACATCAGAAGAAAAATGGGGTTCATGACTATAATTCAATATATGAATGTTCAAAAATGCAATCATTAAATATAGAACTAACAATGGAACAATGATAATTGAAATTCAGTGTATTACTCTTAAAGCATTTTGAGGGTGGCTGCAGTGGTGCAGCAGTTAGCATTGCCATCTCACAGCAAGAGGTTCACCGGTTTGATCCTTGACTGGGGTGCCTTCTGTGCATACTCTGCATGTCCTCCCTGTGGTCGCATGGGTTTCCTCTGGGTGCTCCGGTTTCATCCCAAAGGCATGCTGTAGGTGGATTGAAAGATCTAAATTGACCCTAGGCATGACTGTATGCATGTGTGTGCTTTCTGTGAAAATTTGGGTGCTGGGCTGGCAACTCTGCACCATAAAACTCCACTGCCAATCATTAGCAGACAGGTGATCAGCTGTGGTGACCCCTTACTGGGAAAAAGCCAAAAGAAGAAGAAGACTCTTAAAGCATTTTGCAGGCACTTAACCCCTGCAGCCCCTCCCATGTGAACATCTTCTCCCATTCCTCAGCTGTTTAAATATGTTAACTCTCAAATTGCTGTGTAATAGAGAAAAGTAAATTATCCATGTTACCACAGTCAGTGTTGATATTTAAATATAAATAAAACAAACTGGACATTTTTGATTCTATATTACAATTCCAGACACTGGACCCAACCAGTTTGTTTTCATCAAGGGCAGATGATGCCTACTCAACCTGGTGGACCTCTTTGAGAAGGTCACCAAAGCAATGGATGAGGGCAAAATTGCTCACACTGCCTACATTGACTTGGCCAAGGCATTTGACACAATACCCCACTCGGGCATTGTTGACAAACTCAAGAGATTAAGTACAAACCCGTATGTCACCTGGTGGATAGCCAGCTGGCTCACAGACAGGACCCAGGAAGTTAGAATCGGGGAGTCCACCTCTACAAAGAGGCCAGTCGCAAGTGGAGTCCTTCAGGCGTCAGTCCTTGGACTGCTCCTTTTTAGCATTTAATTCTCAGACATCAAGGCCAATGTTAGTGGTCTCTGGCTGACTAAACTTGCAGATGATTGTAAATTAGGAGCTGTCATTGAATCTCACACTGACACACATATTCTCCAGAAGGGGCTGACACAGACAAACAACTGGTGTCAGAGCCATGGACTAAAACTAAATCCCTATAAATTCATAATAGTACCGTTTGGGAAGTCATCCATCCCTGGTAACTAAATGCCTAGAAATTCATAATAGTACCCTTTAGGAAGTCATCCATCCCTGGTAAATATCATATTGACAACACACCGCTTAGACTTGACCCAGTAGTCAGGGACTTTAGGACACAGATAGATAGTAATCAAGCCTTTGATCGTCACATGTCTATAGTGGTGAGGAAATTGTTCTATACTGCACAACTTATACAGAACGGCATGGCATCTAAGTCCAAGGAAGTCATTGTTCCACTGTATTCGGCATTCATCAGACTTATCATTGAGTACAATGCCCCCTTTGGTATGTACCTAACCAGACATCTCCAACAACTGGAACATCCACTGAGGCTCCTCACTAAAAGAATACAGGGCATAAGTAATATGTCCTATGCAAACTGCCTCAAGGACCTATCCCTGTATTCTGTCTCCTACAGGCTTTTGAGGGGAGATCTATGCCTGGCATACAGGGCATTGTCAGACCTCACTCTGTTGGACCTCCTGCATATCCACAAAACAAATAGTACCAGAATTACCCATTCTAAAGACTTAAACATTTCTTGTGATATAAATAGAACCTGCTGGAGAAATAGGTATGTATGCCAGAGACTACCCCGTCTATGGAACAGGCTCCCTATCCATGTGAAGCAGAGTTCCTCCCTAACTCAATTCAAGTGCATCTTGGAGAATTGGATGGGAAACTGGAAATTCATCCCTGGTTTGGCACCTATGTCTGTAATGCAAACAGGTCACCTGTAAATGGTTCATCTCCCAGGCCCATCCTTACACTTATCAAGTGTATCAGAACATGTCAGAGATTTGGGATGCATGGCTAAGCTTAAAAAGGCCCTTGTGGTCATTAGCCTATGAACCTATGAATGTCAATTACAAATACCTCACAATTAATCTTGGTGCCTGTAAGAATAATATATGTTTTTCATGAACAGGGAAGAACTCTTGTCACATGATTTCTGCTTGCACCCCCCCCTATCTTCAAAGCTGGGCTCTTGAGTAATGTGAATTACATGAAAATGAAGTTTTCAACAGATTTTTGACTGTGAAAGTCACAAAATAAGCTAGCTGAGTCATAACATATATTTATGAGAAATTTTCCAGACTATTTCAAATGTTTTTCAGAAATAGTGTTGCTAGGGATCACCAGTAGTCTGATATTGACATATGGATAATTCTTTTTTTGCCATATTTCTAAAGGCTGATAAACTCTGTATCACTGATTATTATATTTTCTTATATAATTAGAACTAAAAATAACAGACTATTCCAAGAAAATGCTGATAATGTATGTAATTTTAAATGTGGTAAAAATATGTATATTTTACTTGTACTAACAGACATTTATATGTTTCACATTATACTACCTGCTTGTCCAAAGAGCTAGTAGCTCATGTTTTGTCCTGTATAAGTCTAACAATCCATGTGTCTTTTTCTAAAATTTTGTAAGAATATATTACAATAGTGATGCTCCAGTGTCACAGAGGGATAAAATCCTGACTATTGTCTGGGAGACTCAAGTTCAATTAGCGGCCCAGAGGTGTGATGGAGTGGCAAGGAGGAATGGGGAGGTGGACATCCTGGGAAGGGATATGGCTATATGGACATTCCCCTTGTTGGGGTCTGGAGTTTATATAGAGGAAGGAGTAGCCATAGGACAGGGTGGGAGCATTCACTGGACTTCCCCAGAGGTAAAACAATATGTGACACACTCCCATTACACTTCCTCCCACATGATGCTAACCACATAACCAAGGGAGGGAGGGAGGGGAAACAAGGGGTAGGCCTTAAAGGAAGCCAACCTGTAGATGTAGGACAGCACTGGCCTCCCAGGACATCGTTAGAATTCATGTCAGCCTTGGACAGGAATAGTCTGGGGAAGATGTGGATGAGGTCTACTTGCTGGACAAAGGGTACTGGAGATGGCTACCACAGTGAAGCAGGGATGAAACACCCCTCCCCCCCAAAAAAAAACAATACAAAAAACAATATATATATATATATATATATATATATATATATATATATATATATATATATATATATATATCAGATACTGATCTGAGTTTAAAGTACAATGTAGCTATCAGCTGCAGAATAACAAATAGCACAGTTATGACTTACAGGCCTAAAAATAATATATGTTACTCTATAAAAGTGTCACTTTATTCATGTTTTGTTTGCTGTGACATATACAGTGACATATTCTATTCTATTACAACTCAAGATGCATCTACTTCTTTGCCTTTGAGATAAGAACTTAGTCTAAACTTATTCCTAAATATTTTCCTGGTTATCCCCCCAGAACATTTAATTAGAAACAGCTTAAACCACTTAGGAGATGCACTGGGGGATTAGAAGACATAGTCCACAATGCAGAATGACAATCCGCAGACAAAGTCCTTTAGTCCTTTCACTTCTCTAAACAATGAAACTGCCAACCTCTACCACTAGGACTCAATGACAACCTGTCCACTTTCAAAGATCAACTAAAAGACAATCTCAGTGACACCTGACTGTTTTATCTCCCCATTAGTCTAATTCTAACACAATAACCCCTTCTCTTACAACGACTTTCCCACATCTCTCTCTCTCAGCCTCCAACATTTTTGGGGCCTTAGTAATAAACAGTGAAGATTCAACTGTAAATAAAAAGTATACATCCTAAATCTCTTATAACTACTGCTATGCTCTCTACTTTTAGACTAACACTTCTTGAAACTAATATCCACAGTTAACATTGTCATGTCTATAACTTACTATTTACTACCTACAACTTACTATTTAACTGGGTTGGATCCAAAGTCTGCAAGTTCCCTATGTCTTTATTTATGAGTTCCATTATGATCCTCTCCATGGCTTTGCAGATAAGGCTTGTCAAGCTAATGGGGCGGTAATTTCCAGGGTCTGTGGAGGCACCGCCCTTATGAAGTGGGACCACAATGCCGCGCCACTCCTTGGGTACGTATCCTGAGGTGAGGCTAAGATTAAACAGCTGTCCTAACTGTGGGTTTAATTCCTCGTTGAGTTCATGAAGCACACAGCCGGGGACACCATCCGTCCCATGGATGCTGTGTTTTGCCTTAGTGAGGGCAGTTCTCACCTGGGCGTTGGAGATGTTTGGGGGGCTACAATCCTCTGGAATAGATATCTCTCCTTTTGGTGAGGGGGAGAAGTTTGCACTGAACCTGTCAGCCAGTATGTTAGCAATGTGTGTAGGTTCAGTAATTTTCACATCATTTTGAACTAATTCTGAGCATATCTGAGAGTTTCCTCCTAGGTTTCTAACATAGCTAAAGAAGGCCTTATGATTGTCTTTAGAGTCCTTGGCGATTTTTCTCTCAAAATTTGCCTTGGATGATTTTATGAGAGCTCTTAGTTTTTTACTTATAATGATCAAAGGTGTCTTACCTTTCAAGGATTTTGCTCTATCTTGTAGTAGCTTCCTCCTTTTGTTGTAGAGCTTGTTTATGGCTGGGATCCACCAGACTGGACGCTTGCCTTTGGTACAGAGAGTCTTGGTTTTGTTTGGGATTGCCTGATCCATGCAGTCCTGTAGGTGCTGGTAGAAGGCATTTGTAAGTGATTCAGCGGTTTGAGTAATGTTTACCACTGGCTCAGGGGCCTTAAAGGAGACCACACTAGTTTTTAGAAGTGTGAAATCGGCTTTGAGAAGTTTTTCACTGTGGTCTTTTGTTTCAGGTGGGGGCGGATGAGGACCTCCAGCGAGATTAGTTTATGATCTGATCTCACCAGTGAGGGGTATACTTCGGTGTTGAACATTTTGATCCCATGTTCGTGATGATGAGATCAAGTATGTTTTCACCTCTTGTGGGGATGGTGACTAGTTGTTCCATGGCATTTGAGTTTATGAACTCCAGGAATCTTTGGGTTAGAGTGTTCGGGCTTGAGTAGTGTTCCCAGTCTATATTAGGGTAATTGAAGTCACCTAGTATGATGGTGTTTGGAGATACATTTATCCCCTCCAATGTTTTCAGGAAGGCCATGTGAGGTTCCTGAGTTTAAGAGGGTGGCCTGTAACATGCTACAAATTGCAGAGCAGTCTTGCCTATGGTTAATTGCACCTGGATGGTCTCCGATGCATCGTGCGTTGCCACCAACCTTGAGGTGTGGGTGTCCTTTATGAATATGGACACCCCCCCTCCTTTCTTGGTTTTGTCCGGATTTTGGGGCCGGAACGTATGATATGAGGTGAAACCTGTTAGTGCTGGGGTGCTCTCAGGAGCCTTGAACCAGGTTTCTGTCACAGCACAGACATCGATGTTCTCCATATTGAGAAGGGCCTCGAGCGTGCATCTTGAGATTGAGACCTCTGGCATTGAGCAGCATTACCCTTAGTTTTTTCCTTTTTGGTGTTCTAGGGTGGTAGGTTTAGAATTTGAGCCTTGCCTAAAAAAGGCACTATGGGGGTGGCAAGAGCCTTTGCCAATATCCGAAGCCCAGGGGTGACAGGTGCAAGCCGTCCCTTGAAGCAGCGTGGCTTGTCCAGCATGTCATCCCAGGCAGACAGACATTGGATCCCCTTTGAATGACACCAGAATTTAAGCCAATTATTAAAGCTGATCATCTTATCACTGTATTGTGGCATCATTCTAGGTGAAGGTAGGATACTGCTCAAGGTCAGGGTCATACCTGCCTGGGCTACATAATCAGAGAGCTCCTTGACGTCCCTTTTCATGTAGTCCAAGGAGTGCGTCTCAGGTCGTTGACACCAGCGTGGACAATGACTGAGTCGTACTTGTACCTGCTGTTGAGAGACCTGAGTGCTTGCGTTATGTGGCGGATTCTAGCGCCCGACAGGCAGCTTACTGTGACCTTCTCCTTACTCAGTCTGGTGGCGGGACGTCAGTGTGCCTGACTATGGAATCACCAATGACAAGTGTGTCTGGCATTTTGTTTGGCCTTAAGGGCTGTGACTGTTTGACACTCTGACTGTGTGGTCTATGTGTTGCATGTGTTGGGTCGTGAGGTGGTAGTTGTTTGGGTGTCTGCTTTGGTGGCCTCTGCTGTTTTGGTAAATTTTTGACCAGAGCCTCCGAGTATGTCTTTGTGTGAGTATGTGTATGATTTGAAGTTGTGATGGTACCATGTGTGACTGGGTATGTATTGTGTGTGGTTGCCTTCTCCTCCTGTCTGGTCTTGCCAGTCCTATGTTGAGAGAGCTCAGCCTCCAGTTTGGCCGTATAGTTGCATCTCTCTCTGGCTTTGTCAAAGGCAGATCCTGCCTCTTAAACTTGGTTGACTTTTTCGAGACAGTCACCAAGGCCATTGATGAGGGAAAGGCAGTCCATACAGCTTACCTCGACCTGGCAAAGGCCTTCGACACAATACCCCACTCAGGTATCATCGAAAAACTCATCAGCTTGAATGTAAACCCATACATCACAAGATGGGTTGCAAACTGGCTAAGCGACAGAACCCACAGGGTCAGAGTTGCTGGAGCCATGTCAGACTCAAAGCCTGTCACAAGTGGTGTCCCACAGGGCTCAGTCCTGGGTCCACTCTTGTTCGCATCTACTTTTCTGAAGTACAAGCAAACACAGGAGGGTTATGGCTGACAAAGTTTGCAGATGACTGCAAACTGGGCGCCATAGTCGAAAACACATCTGACACAGATATCCTCCAGAAGGGCCTCACAGAAACGGATAACTGGTGCCAGAGCCATGGCCTGAAGTTAAACGCCAAAAAATGCATAGTCATACCCTTCGAAAAAAACAAGGTTACCCCTAGCTACCATATAGGTGACAATCCACTGAGCACAGAAAGTCATCAGGGATCTGGGGACCCAAGTTGACAGTAGTCTTTCGTTTGACACTCATGTTGCTAAAGTAGTTAGGAAAACCTTCTATATCGCCCACCTGATCATGAAGGGATTCACATCTAGATCAAGGGAGGTCATCGTCCCCCTGTACTCATCACTCATTAGACCTATGATTGAGTACAATGCCCGCTCGAATGTATCTGACCAGACACCTGATGCAGCTTGAAAGGCCCCAAAAGTTCCTCACCAAAAGGATAAAGGGTCTCAAAAATATGTCTTATGCTGCCCGACTGAAAGAACTCCAGCTTTATTCAGTCTCATACCGCTTGCTCAGAGGTGACCTGTGCCTGACATATAAGGCCATGTCAAACCCAGATTTGATGAATATGCTTCACCTCAAAAATCTAGATCCCTCAGAACCACAAGGGCGGAGACTTAAACCTTGACACGGTTATAAATAGAACGTGCTGGAGGGACAGATTCATCACCCAGAGACTCCTATGCTGTGGAACAAAATCCCGGTACATGTGAGGCAGAGCACCTCGCTGGCCTTGTTCAAGAGGAATCTTGACCAATGGATGGGAGATCGCAGATATACCCCAGGGATTACTTCAGTGTCACTGCTTGACAGAGGCACAGAAAAATGATAGGCATAGTTTTTATTCAAACTAAAGGGGTGGCGAAAGCCACATAACTATGGGCTAGGCTTATAAATGCCCTTGGGCAGATAGCCTAGTATGAACCTATGAACCTATGAACCTATGAACCTATGAACTACTCTGCCCCAAAGGGTAAATTACCCTAATACAACCTGAATATCTTGTCTAACTCCTATTTTAACACAGGTATCTATATATTTACGCATGCCTATCCATGTTTATTTATGTTCCACTACAAATGTTGCGTGTAATATATTCCATTTCAAAATGATATGGTGATTGTATCAGTGGGAATGTATTGTACCACTGTGAACGTGTTATTTTATTCAACACGCTTAAATGTAAAATGACCCAGTTCAATATGTTACCGATTATAATTTTTTAATATTGCACTGCCAAAGATGATGGTAATGTTTAATTTACCTGTGAGTATTTAGATTGGAGCAATGAAGCTTTTCTCCCCAGGTTTCCAGTAAAAAGGGATTCTTTACCCAGTCAGACTTCTGTGCTCAACAAATAAAATAAATAATAAATGAAGATGCCTTTGTGATTCACAGATCTACAAGAAGATTCCAGTGCAATCTGGCCCACAAGTGTAAAAACAATCCTTGTACTGTCATGCAGATGAGTTGCATATGGTTTGGCATATAATTCAAAGACATCTGTAGATGAGGTGAGGCCTTTTAAAATGGAGAAAAATAATAATGCTACTTCTCTGTAAGAAAGCACTAACAAAAATGAATATCCTTCATGATAATGACATTAATAGCCTTCACCATACAACCCATTCTACCATCCTCTAAATGACAATGAGTCAGACAACACTGACCTCATATCTGTCTCCAGTAAGGTAATAATGACACCCATTTGTTAACAGGTCAGCCCACTGGACACACGCAGTCCCTTTTCAGGGTTGACGCAGGAGCAGTGTCTGGTTAAGTGACGTACATAAAAGACAAATGAAATGAAATGTCATTTATCTGATGAAGTCCATGTTTATAGGGACGAAAACGCAGGTGTAATTGAAGGCGTTCATAACGTTTTGGGACTACGTGTTTGGTGTGTGGAAACAAAATAAAAAGTAGTGGCAG
The DNA here is from genome assembly GCF_019279795.1 of Protopterus annectens. Taxonomy (NCBI): domain Eukaryota; kingdom Metazoa; phylum Chordata; order Ceratodontiformes; family Protopteridae; genus Protopterus; species Protopterus annectens. Next base: position 425,866,703 of record NC_056741.1, read on the forward strand.
TACTTTTTCTCCTTGGTTCTCTTTTTGTTTGTTCATCAGTCAAGTGGAGAGATTTCGCTTGTGGATTATGACGTACATAGAAGGCTAAGGGCATCAAACGCTGTACCACAAAAACTACATCTTACCCATTCAGGAACAACATGACAGATACAGAATCGATGCATATACACTTGCTAGAAAGTACATCTTTTCTCTTGTGTTGTGAGGTAGATGTGCTTACAGTGCATGGGTATCCAGCACTGCTGCAGGTCAAAGTGATGACAGTGGTCACCATAATAGCAATGGTTACTTTTCATCAGCCCCCTGGAGACACCACAGGCATATCACAAGTAACTGCATATAGGATCCTAATTCACATTTTGCCATGTATGATCACCCATGTGAGAAAATTCAGAATCCTTCACAAAAGAATATCATTCACATGGCTAGCATCCTTGCCAAGAGGATGTTTGTGATTCAGAACTTTCAGTGATTTATAAGTGTGACCAGTGGCATAGATGCACTAAATTCCAAATAAGTAATAATACTGGTGCTTATTATACATGGTGCTCCAGTCTACTACTGAGGGTGTGAATTCAACTAAAAAAATGTCCAAGTGGTATGTGAGGACTGTGGGCATATACTCAATGTGTGTGCCAAACTTCCAGGAAGCACCCATGACACCTTTTAGGTGCATATTACAGCATGTTTTAGAGAGTGGAAGCATATTATGTCGGTGCTTAAGAAGGGGTGCAACATACTCCCTTTTTAACAAATAGCTGTTCAGCAGACTGGGGAGGAGGCCAGCAGCCCCAGTAGAGGAAGTGTACATCACCACACATTAACAGATCTATAGCATTATAAAGCATATATTTGTTTTTTTATGGTTGTATGTCCTCTGCCTGAAAGTGTTGGTGGTGCACAGCAGTATACATTCCCTGAGGTATGCAGCATAATCTGGGAATGTTAAATTCTGCATAACATGACTGTGGATATACTGGCTCTGGCAGCACAATGATTAGGCTCAGACTAACTTCCCAGTAAAGACATATACTGGGCCATAGCAGTGGAGAGGCTTATGTAAATAAGCTGGCACTGGTTAAGGGTGTCCAGATATACCTTGGTAAATGCATGTCATGTTTTTACAGCAAGTTATTTGAATAGATAAGCAGGAATATGCAGTGGGGATATGTCTTCATCTCTGTGTGAATATGTGCTGGTACAACAAACTGAAACGTTTCATCTACCAAATAACCTTGAATGCCACACCTCATGTGTGTAAGCCATTCTCCAAGTATGATATATGATATGACATTTCTACACAGTGGCATGTGAATGTATGTCCTGTGTGGGTATCTGTATAAGGATTCTGCAGCTATTGTTGGTGATGCATGGAGTAAATAATGACATGGTCAGAGCTGTCTAGTAGCATATCAGCACCACTTTGTCCAGAGCCTAGTGTACTTCTCATGGCCATGGACCTCCTGCACGCAGAGCAGCAGTGAAATTCCACACATGATGGCCATCAGTAGATCTCCTGCATGCAAGGCCAGTGTCTCAAGTTTGATGCACTCTGGAATATGTATGTTCTGACCCACCTGTGCAGTTGCTACACTTTATGAGGCTGATAATTTAACCACAGTCACTTGTCTTTGTGGGAGGCTGCCAAATGACTCAGTGATGGACATCACACTGTTTATGACAGTGTCCTCTTAAACACCTGCACTAGCTGCAGAAATAACCTGACATGTGACAATGAGGCCATCATCCACACTTGTGATGGTTGGTATCTGTTTATTGCTACATGCAGAATGGCTGCCACTTCCTTCTGCATCTGTTTCTACCAGTATAACCAACAGTGTGGCACTGTCAGCCTGTTATTCCCTGACTGCATCAAAACTACAGGTCTCTTTGACTTCACTGTCCATGTATTCAGAATCTGTAGAATCCCAACATACCAGAACAGGAATTCATATGAAGCTTGTGCTCCACCTGGAGAATCCTTACCTGTGAAATGTAAGTGAAGTAAAGCATTATGTATTCATGCATGCAGAAAATACCTCACCCCCATATAGAGGTGCTCCTGTTGACCTGCTGGCACCTTCTTCATTCAGGAACAACTGCTTGACCCAGCATACCTTGCTACAGGTAGCCATGTCTCTGGACACTCCACCCTGCCATGCTTATCCTGGGAACCTGATATGCAAAGAGTAACAAATGTATACAGCACACAGCAATGCATTATAGACAACTACTGGAGATGCCTCCAGGTGGGGATACATCCATATCATGGTCTTCCCACTGTTCTGAACTGAAACAGGTGGCTGTAGGACCATAAAAAAATCTTCAGTCTTGGTGAGGATTAGGTGGTCTGATGACAATGGCCTTCCATATTTTTTAGCCACTTGACTCTTTGGGCTCTGTTGTTTGCCATGTTTCCCATAATGGAGAACATCCACTTGAACATTGATTAGCTATGCTTACTGGCAGCATTATAACAGCCACCACCTACTTAATGTGTTTTTTTACCTCTGTGTCCCATTTGGAATTTCCCATCAGTATATATGTCTCTAAAGAAGCATTTCCTCTTCAGTATACTTAACTTTTCATTTATGTGCATTCTTTATAACATACTTAAGCGAGCGAGTATAAGAATTTTCAAAGTTATTATTGTATGATCATGGTGATTCACCAAGTTAAAGTTATCACAGAGGACTGTTGCATACAATAAGGCACACTGATGTTCAGGGTGAACTGCTCTATTTTTAGCAGGTGTATTTCATTTAATCTACAGAATAAACCTTTGATGAGCTTGCCTGATTGTGGAAAAAGTGCAGAAAACAGTATAAATGCCAGATAATTAGATTTAAGTGGGCTACACTCCACAGGAATAGGAAATAAGATAGCTCCCTGGTGCAACATTTTTTTACTGCACCCCAGGTAACAGGGTAAGTGTTCTGCAGAAACAGGTATTGCTTACCTAAGCAGCATAGCTGTCATCCTACAGAGTAAGGCCTGGCATGTTCCATAAACAGTGATGTATGCCCACATGAAGTTTGATTGCTGTGTTATCATTAAATATAACACAAGAATAACAGTTACAGCATATTGCAGTCAAGTATTTTTCTGATACAAGTTACTAGCCATCTGTTTAATCTGTATGAAGGTTGCTGATCTGCCGTAAAGGATTCCAGACTATAGGTGACACACAATGCTTGTATGTTAAGATGAGTTCACTATTCTGCACCATCTGCTGTATACTGTTAGGGACTGGTGGTATTGTATATATTACCACATACCTACCGCTGACAATGCTCTACACAGACCATGCAAATCAGACACTGTCATGCACTGTATATGTGGATATTATTGCAATCTGGCACATATTGTCTGCTAGTACACAAATGCACTGGCACCACGTGAAATTAGCATGACACTGTCATATGTACAATATGCAATGACTACTTCACTGATGCTCAACACATTTATCATAGTAGATGCACAACTGTGCATGCATGCATGCATAAATACATGTGTGTGCGTGTGTGTGTGTGTGTGTGTGTGTGTGTGTATGTGTCTGTGTGTGTGTGTGTGTGTGTGTGTGTGTGTGTGTGTGTGTGTGTGTGTGTGTGTGTGTGTGTGTGTGTGTGTGTGTGTGTGTGTGTGTCTAAATATATAGGCTTAAGGTATCACACAGTGAAAACTCTAGCTGGGCTAGGTATTTCTTGTATTTTTTTGTTAATATATATACATATATGCATATGTCTGCCCCTATCCCCCCATGCCCAAGTGCGAGGTCACTGGAAAACTAAATAATTCCTAGGGTGTCACCTCTCCTGCCTACTACAGCTGTTTAGGCAGTAGGTCCTCCAATGCAGCTGACCTGAAATATGGTGGAACACTACAGCACCCCTGACAGGGAACATATGACAGCCATGCACAGGGAAGCAGTGTATAAGGGAATACTCAAACCTCTCGCATATGAACCCAGACTGGCTTAAAAGCTTGTGTGATATGGAGGTTGTGCATAATTTGTCTGGCTTAGTAAATGCCATTTGTATATGCACCCTTAAATATGTAAACAGTTGTACTGGTGTTTTTTCAAAGTGATATTCATGACTTATTTGTTATTACAGCTTACAAATGAAAGTACACAAGATAGGAACATATTTTTTTAAGTAGGGGATGATGAAACTATGCTGTACCCAGTGCATGTTTGATGTAGCTTACCTTACATCAGCTGTAGTGTTTAAGCTCTGTAGACACATTTGCATTTAATGCATAACACTGTGCCATTGTGCCATTTAGGCATACTTATTGGTGTAGAGCAATTCCTCAGACTGCAGTGTGGGAAGCAACTTTTGCATAATTATGTTTTAGCTCTCTCTGTGAGTACATTGAAAGCAGCTCAGGATTCTGAACAGTTGGATAATTGTCAATCTGCACTTAGGAAGCTGTGGCGTCACATAGGCACTGCCATGTGCATGACTCAGGTCTCTATACTATTGGCTGAGTAACAACCTGCATTGCAGGAGTCTCTAATACCACATGGGCTCCTCTATGGATGTCCATCAAGTTTCTCTTCTGTTGGATCATTAGAAACCCACAGTGCAAGACGCAGTGACAGCACATGGTCAAACCCATGGGTGGAGCTCAGAGGATGAGCAAACTCTGCACCAATAGGTTGCAGTGTTAGCTGGACACACAAGTATGTGTGGCTCAGGACTTTTAGTAGTAGACAAAATAATATATCTGCTCCCAACGAGGTGAGTGCCTCTTGATTTTCATGGAATAAAAAAAGATCAGTCCAATAAATATAACCAAAAGGCATACACAGCAAATCTGTAAATCCAGTATGAAAAAGGATAATCCAAATGTACTATGTTTCCATTATTAAATACTAAGCATTCCGTTCACAAATGATATTCCGTTTGTAAAAACTGGTTTATTAGCATGCAACAGTAAGCGCTTTCAAATTAGCTTCATCAGACCGTTAAAATTCAACCACTTATCGATTACAAACCTTGTATATAAAATAATGACATATTGATGAATGAAGCAGCCTTCAATTACTCATTTAAATGTGTATTTACAACCACCACAGTAAACCATCTTTTGTAGTTTAAAATGTAAAAAGATTGTTCATCCTTTCACATGGATAAATGTGCTACTCATACAATACATTTAAAATGCCATTATTATTACTATCAATTTTATGATATAACTTAAAAGCAACAAAAGGTTGTGTATACTTAATAGCACGTTGATGGCTCACTTATTTAATCCTATAATTATACATTTCCTTCTATCTAAATAAAATAACATCATAATGCAGTGAAAGCCTTTTGCAAACTACTGTATACATTTGTTAGCTAACCATTGTTATATGCAATATATACCTGATGCACTCTCCACAACTTAACTTATACTCCCATAGTAATGATCTTGCTAATATAGATAAACAGCATCTCTTTTTAGAGACTGCTTATACTAAAGCCAACTTAGGCATCAGCCAATATGAACCCGCTGCGATCCCTGAACGGCGTACATGAGAACCAGCATACATTTTCACCCAGTGCAACGCTGCCCAAACATAAACTTTTCAAGCTAGAAAAGCTCCAGATACAAAAATATAAAAATAACGCACCGACACAAACCGGTTATCATAGCATCTTTGCTGGCAATAGTGTATTATAAAATAAAATCCTATATTCTTAACAATCCTTCAAAATTCATTAACCTTCTTAGTAAATTCTTTGTAATACCATAAGACTCAATCAGAGGTAAGAATTCAAATCCTAATTATATCCATTGATATAAAAATACTTATTAAGGCGTACCTTAAGAGTCCGGCAAGCAATCTAAAGAATATCTTCTCAAATTCATGTATTGCGATGTATGAATATATTTAATAGATGAAATATATACAATGCCGACTCTATTCTGCAGCTACTCAGCGTCAAGTTGATGTACCTACATTAACCAGTTCTCAGTACATTGTTACTAGTTAAATAAATGATATACTGCTGCTGTTGCTCCTATACTTGATGAAAAATATAATGATGCTGTAAATGCCTTCATTTTATATAAAAGGTTTGTAATTGATAAGTGTTTGCATTTTAACGGTCTGATGAAGCTATTTTGAAAGCGCTTACTGTTGCATGCTAATAAAGCAGTTTTTACAAATGGAATATCATCTGTGAACGGAATCAGTGGCGGCTGGTGACTTCAAATCACAGGGGGGCTGCAGGAGACGCTGAATGGGCGGGGTCAAAGGGAAGGGGTGTGGCCAACCATAAAGGGGAGGAGCTATGCACAAAACCACAAAAAAACTAACTTTAATTAAATACGCTGCCCTGGGTGGCAAACCATCATTATGAAAGTCCAATCAAGACAAAAATAAGTGTAGAAGAATAAAAATATTTCAATGCATTGGCTGCATGACAGCTTACTTAATATCTAGATGGAAACAAAAGGTTGTGAGGCATGAAAAAATAAATTACTTTTTAAATACATTACTGGAATGCCAGTCAAAATCAAGTATAAGAAAAACCAGAAGCACTCAACTCAAACTACTTCTCCTTGCACTGCAGTTCTAATTATAATATATTCAGCTTTATTAAAGTACCAAGCAACATGCTGAAAGTAGTAATCTATGTGATGCCCCACTTGTAAAAATGTTTCTTATCCAAAAAGACCTGCTGCCTGACAACGTTTCATGGGGAAAACATGATAAAAGTAAAAATGAAAAGCAAACAAGAAACAAGCTCAAGATACATTGCTTAAAGGATTACTGTACAGGTTATGGACCACACATGATTGGCATTCTGTTTAGTTTACGGGTAAAGCCTGTAGAGATGACTGGAAGTCTCCAACAAGTGTAATGAGCTTTTAAAATAATGGAATCCTGTCCTTTAATACCCAAGGCTTATACATTATCTAGTCAAGTATTCTCTGCATGGCAACAACAGAAAGGCTTTCAATGTTGGCAATTCTTTAACAGTATGCTTATTAAAGCTTACTTGCATCTTACGATGTCAGACAAGCTTACCTTATGGTCATTAAAGCATTGCTACTTAAACACAGAGCAACAGGCACTTTGAGTAATAAGCATAAATCAACAGTACAAAAATATGACAGAAACCAGACCATTCTGCAAAATCAAGGACAGATGAAAAGCCACTGTAGTACTTATGCAGTGTGTCCTCCCATCCAAGGTAGATACAACTACTCCTTGCCTTGCTTGGACACATCCAGAGTCACTACATGGGGGAGTGGGGTGCAACAAGCATGTCACAATTTGAAATCTCTCTGGCTGACTGTGATGGCCCTGACACATTTGTCATACCTCTCAACTTCAAGAGCAAGAAATCTGGACAAAGCCATACACAGAAGTGGGACAAAGGCACAACAAGAAGGACAATTTTTAAATATTGCTCTAATAAACTTAGAAAGATAATAGAATAGGTCTTACATTAGTATGAATTTTCTGAAGGGTATAAAATCTGAAACTCAAATGTCTGTCATTTTCTAACTTCAGTCTTTAGTGATTTGTCACTAATTTGCCAAAAACACAATTTTATGAAAAATGGACCAAAAATGTGATGCAAAAATATAAAATAGACACACAATACAGCTTCTACCTGTCAAAGAAGGGACACTTTAATATTAGTACTGCTACCTTGAGCAGCTGACAAAATAAAAGAATCTACATGCATTTCAAGTAATCTATAACTTTGATTATTACAGTTATTTCTTAATTGTAAACCCTCCATGTTTTCTTCCAAAATTGCTATTTTATGGAGGGATTATTAGGGGAAGAGCAACATTTTGAGCCAAAAATTGGGGACAGTTGAGAGGTTGGCTATGCCTAATTCTATAAAGCAATTTATTTGCATGTACCTCTCAACCTGTTAATGCAGTAAATCTGAACAAGGCCAAATATATTGGGGCACATATAAACAGTACTAAAATTGCTCTTGTATAAATTGAGACAGTTGATAGAACGGCTCTTACTTTAACATGCATTTTATGAAGGTTATGAAGTCTGAAACTTATTATTTAGTGACTTCTGGCAAATCATTTAGGAATTAAAACTACAAATTTTATGAACAACAAACCAAAAATAAGAAGCAAAAATCTATTCATTCTTTGAAAATCTGGACAGTTGGGAGGTATAGTTCAGCTGGGCCTGTCTGAGTTTGCTGCCCTTCCCCTGACAAAATAATGGTTGAACTGGAGCCTCTGCAGCCATTCCAATTAACCATTACTTGGCTATTTCACTCCATTTACCATAAACACTAATGTGCATACTGCTTTACTTCAATGATTGGACTTCATTTGAAAGTTTTATTTTGTATTTTACAGCACAAACATTAAGTAATCTGTTAAACAAAGCAATGCAGTCTCACAATGAAAACTTAGCATTAAAACTTCTCTGCCCTTGAAACTCACATTCATTGAAACAGCATTGAAACCCACATTCAAAGAAAATACATTTTGCCAGTGGCAGATAAAGATTAATTTTGGGCTGTTTTCAATCATAGGCCCCTTGCATATGAAACATACATGTGCTCTTTGATACACCTTCCTCATTGTACTAAAATTATATTCCTTGTACAATACAGTACACTTGTTAGAGGGTGTTTTAAATTTGTTTTGAACATTTTTCCAGTAAGCAATGAAACAAAACATATGCACCCATAATGGCAAAACTGCCCAGTTGAGAACATTTATCATAAAAAGTCTACTCAGACTTCCACAGTCCACCATTATTAGTAAATATACACAATTCTACAGTCCACCATTATTAGTAAATATGCACAATTCCACAGTCCACCATTATTAGTAAATATGCACAATTCTACAGTCCACCATTATCAGTAAATATGCACAATTCTACAGTGCACCTTTATCAGTAAATATGCACAATTCTACAGTCCATATTCAGTGAATTCAGTTCTTGCGATAGCTGTCAACCTTAGCACAAAACCTGGACGAAGCCAATAATGGGGAATACAGTCCCAAAAATAGGGACAAATTTAAAATATTCATCTTATAAACTTAGAAAATTGCTAGAAAAAAGGTTGTGCTACTATGTATTCTGAAGAACATGAAGTTTGAAATTCAAATGCCGGTCAATTCTACTGCGGACAGAACAAAACAATTTTCAGCAGAGACGAGGGATTAATACTGCAGACACGTCTTTGTAAAATGGCAGGGCATCAGAGCAAATCCACACAAACACAGGCAGGAGATGCAGACTCCACACAGAAGCCACCCCAACCAAGAATCAAACCAGAAAACCTATAGCTGTGAGGCAACAATACTACCACTGCACCATCAAATCTGCAAGGAATTAAACATTCAGAAACCTGAAGTCTGAAATTCAAATGCCTGTCAATTTTACTGCGGACAGAACAAAACCAATTTTCAGCAGGGATTAAAACTGCAGACACGTCTTTGTAAAATGGCAGGGCACCAGAGCAAATCCACACAAACACATGGAGGAGATGCAGACTCCACACAGAAGCCACCCCAACCAAGAATCAAACCAGAAAACCTATAGCTGTGAGGCAACAATACTACCACTGCACCATCAAATCTGCAAGGAATTAAACATTCAGAAACCTGAAGTCTGAAATTCAAATGCCTGTCAATTTTACTGCGGACAGAACAAAACAATTTTCAGCAGAGATGCAGGGATTAATACTGCAGACACGTCTTTGCAAAATGGCAGGGCACCAGAGCAAATCCACACAAATACAGGAGGAGATGCAGACAGAAGCCACCCCAACCAAGAATCAAACCAGAAAACCTATAGTTGTGAGGTAACAATACTATCACTGCACCATCAATTATACAAGGAATTAAACATTCAGAAACCTGAAGTCTGAAATTCAAATGCCTGTCAATTTTACTGCGGACAGAACAAAACAATTTTCAGCAGAGACGAGGGATTAAAACTGCAGACACATCTTTGTAAAATGGCAGGGCACCAGAGCAAATCCACACAAACACAGGCAGGAGATGCAGACTCCAAACAGAAGCCACCCCAACCAAGAATCAAACCAGAAAACCTATAGCTGTGAGGCAACAATACTACCACCGCACCATCAATTATGCAAGGAATTAAACATTCAGAAACCTGAAGTCTGAAATTCAAATGCCTGTCAATTTTACTGCGGACAGAACAAAACCAATTTTCAGCAGGGATTAAAACTGCAGACACGTCTTTGTAAAATGGCAGGGCACCAGAGCAAATCCACACAAACACATGGAGGAGATGCAGACTCCACACAGAAGCCACCCCAACCAAGAATCAAACCAGAAAACCTATAGCTGTGAGGCAACAATACTACCACTGCACCATCAAATCTGCAAGGAATTAAACATTCAGAAACCTGAAGTCTGAAATTCAAATGCCTGTCAATTTTACTGCGGACAGAACAAAACAATTTTCAGCAGAGATGCAGGGATTAATACTGCAGACACGTCTTTGTAAAATGGCAGGGCACCAGAGCAAATCCACACAAATACAGGAGGAGATGCAGACAGAAGCCACCCCAACCAAGAATCAAACCAGAAAACCTATAGTTGTGAGGTAACAATACTATCACTGCACCATCAATTATACAAGGAGTTAAACATTCAGAAACCTGAAGTCTGAAATTCAAATGCCTGTCAAATTTACTGCGGACAGAACAAAACAATTTTCAGCAGAGACGAGGGATTAAAACTGCAGACACATCTTTGTAAAATGGCAGGGCACCAGAGCAAATCCACACAAACACAGGCAGGAGATGCAGACTCCAAACAGAAGCCACCCCAACCAAGAATCAAACCAGAAAACCTATAGCTGTGAGGCAACAATACTACCACCGCACCATCAATTATGCAAGGAATTAAACATTCAGAAACCTGAAGTCTGAAATTCAAATGCCTGTCAATTTTACTGCGGACAGAACAAAACCAATTTTCAGCAGGGATTACAACTGCAGACACGTCTTTGTAAAATGGCAGGGCACCAGAGCAAATCCACACAAACACATGGAGGAGATGCAGACTCACACAGAAGCCACCCCAACCAAGAATCAAACCAGAAAACCTATAGCTGTGAGGCAACAATACTACCACTGCACCATCAAATACGAGGGAATTAAACATTCAGAAACCCTTAAGTCTGAAATTCAAATGCCTATCAATTTTATTTAACATTTTTAATCAGGACAGTCTGACTTGGAACAAATAAACAAATTTTCAGCAGAGGCCCAGGAAGAAATAATGCAGACATGTCTTTGTAACATGGGAGGGCACAAAAGCAAACCCACACAAACACAGGGAGAAGATACAGACCCCACAAAGAAGGAACCCCAGCCAAGAATCAAACCCAAGAACCTGCAGCTGTGAGGCAACAATGCTACTACTACACCATCAAATATCAAGCATTGCAACATTTACAAACCACAGATATTATGAGGAACAGATCAGATCGAATATGAGGTAAAAATCTGAAATTTTTTTACAAATGGTGGTGGGTAGGGAACTCAAGTCTTTAACACCTGCATACAGGGTACAGGGTTCAAGCCTGAGGCATTCCCTACCACACCACCATAAGCACCTGGGGCATTTTCACACACACACACACACACACACAGACACACAGAGCACAAGCACCATACACAAATTCCAGTAAAGCACCATACTCCTGGCGGGTCTGTCTTGAGCAAAGAAGTTGAGAGGTATTTTTGTGCATTACTTGTAAATGTGTGGTTCTCCGGCAAATTATTATGGACTGCAGTCATTAAATAATGATAGGCATATGATTTTCCAACTTTATATACTTCAGAAAATGCTTACTAATGCAAAGTTTTTCTTATTCCAGAAACTTTCTAAGTATATAAAAGAAACATTAAAAGAACATTAAAACATTAAGAAAAAATAAAACATTTAAAAAACATTAAGAAACATTAAAAGATTGAGTTTTTGAATGTGATTATAGGATTCTTGAGCTAAGGAGTTGAGAGAGCAGAGGGTGGTTGCTGTGGTGTCCACAGTATGATTCTGACAGTAGAGAGTTGCAATACATCTCGGTGCCATTATTTAGGAATGTATTAATTTACTTGTTCTCAACAGGTATCTGAGGTGTAAAGTCATATAAGTGGTTGTAATTAATGTGTGTGTGTGTGTGTGTGTGTGTGTGTGTGTGTGTGTGTAAATACTGTAATCCACAGTAGTTATGGAGTAAAGGAGGAAATCAATTGTAGTAAACATGATAATCATTATATATATATATATATATATATATATATATATATATATGAGCCATGTTCTTTGGATACGATTCTTAGTTTCCTTTATTTGTTGACTATTGTGTTTATTTGGCTACAAATAAACTAAAAGCATGAAGTCAACACATTTACTGTTAATATTTTAATATTTTAACTATGAATATAATGTTAATTTAGCTTGTATTTTCTAAGGCACATGGGTGGGAAATGCACTGTGCTGAGTTACATCAGTCTATCTGGTACTTAGTGCAGAAGAGTAGGGATAAGAGTTGCTTCTATAGTGCAGGGTTTTATGCTGTCAGCCTTCATTTGTCTACTTTGTGACTCTCACTAAATCACTTCACCAGACATTGCTCCTAGGCTACACCTGGAAAGGGATACTTGCATCCAGTGGACTGTCCCAAACTGTTAGCAAATGTTACACCCTTTTGCATAGACACTACTTGGTGCTTCACTATATGCTGTTTGATGACAAGTCCCAGTATGTGTCTTGTAGTTTAATGGAATGTTAGATGTATTTTCAATACATGTGAGTTTTAGGGGAAGAGAAGTTTACTGTTGCTCATGGTAAGTCTGTTTGCAGTGTGAGACTGTTTTGTTTTATTTAGCAAATGGCTGCCAGTGTTTTTGCTGCAAAATTTGAAATAACAGTTTTAAATTAAATCCAAATTACTGTGATCATTGTAAAAGTAAAAAAATAGTATGCACAGTGATAGGTTTGAACAGTGTTTTATGCTAAATGGGGGAGAAACAGCCATGTACTGGGATATCGGTATGGCTGTTAAGTGTTTGTGTGTGTGTGTGTGTGTGGGGGGGGCACCAGTCCATTACCCTGCTTAGGCCCCATTGGCCATGATCCATCTCTAGCTACAGTACATTGTGATGTATCAGAGGTGCGCCCATGTATTCAGCTTAAGCTTTAGCATTATTGATTTGAGTGTTAAACCACTTCTGGTCCAGAAGACTGCAGGAGTTATAGGCACACTGTATGGTTTGCAATGTTTGTTGTACCACATGTACTGTTTTACTAGTTCACTTTGAGATGTCACTGTATGTCCCTTATGTGCTTTTGCTGTTGTACTTCAAATTGTATACATTTGCTGTCAGTGTTGTATGCATATGCACATGTGATGCATGCTTTGATTAAATGTGCCTTTTTGGCTTACGTACAGCACCTGTAGTTTTGATATCTTGCTGGATCTATTCTGCTGTATACAACAGATATCTTTTTGCACACATTTATTGTGGAATTGTGTCAGGCTATATTTGCCTTATGCCACATGCATGGTGCAGTGCAATATTGACTTTAATTTACAGCGCTGTGGTATACACACAGAAACATATATGCACACATGGCCCACACATTTGATACTGCCACACAAATTATTCTTTTTTTCTTTTTTGTATACTTTGCGGATGCATAGCTATATGTAATCTATGTATGTATACAGCTGACTTGATACATCCACATACATGTTCTGGTGCACTCCTCATTTGTATGTGTGTATTTTATAACCACAAAAAGTGGACATACATAGCACCCTACATGGGCAACTGATCATGTATAACCTCATTAAGACCTTTGTGGTGTGGAATGTCCCACCTCTAGCAGCCTGCACAGAGCTTGTATTCCTGAACATTTTCTAAAAACTAAACTTAAAACGTGTAAGATTGATAAATGTAAATATTTTTGTGAACAGTAAAAGCTATTAAAACTGAACAAACAGCAATGGTATCACTAAAAAGTATTCTTTGCAGTGATGGTAGTCAGTGCATTCATAGTCTTACTTCATATCCTAATGCAAGTAAATCTCAAATTATATTGTTTATTAAACTTTCGGAAACAAATTCTTATATCTTAGAAACTGTCCAACCTAGACATAAATTGTTAGAACATTTTTGTTAACTAGACATAACCTTTCACATGGTAACAAGAAATTCCTCCATGAGTGCTTGTTTTACAGAAATAAGAAAACACACACATAATTATCACACCATATCCTTCAATAACATCCAGGACTCTCGGGTATGAAAATATAAACATAAATATGAAAATATGAACAATAAGTGACAAACAGATTAATTTATTGACTGCAGCAAATCCTCGATTAGCAATCTTAGTGTAATTTTGTTAATGACTCATAGCACTTTATGATACTGCCTATTGTTAGCTGATAAGTTGCTTAGCTAAAGAAGCCAATCCCAAAAATGGTCTGGATGCCTTAAGGAGCTATGGGTATGAACTGGAAATATACAAAAAATATATATGTTTTAGGCTTGAATGAGATAATACGCCATGGATATGCCTGGTGTATTTCTAGACATATTCCTCCGCAGGTGTCTGCTCTGTGCATGAGGAAATAAGCAAAAGGCATAGAGCATGTTATATTGTTTTGACCTGTTGTATGTCTATGCACACATTAGTGTTGCAAGAATGCTGCAATATCCACAGCACAGCATGATGAATACTTTGCATCTGGAGCAGTCAAAAAGTTGCCAATGTGTCACACAGCATATGTCCATCAATGTAGATGGTAGATGGTCTGCTTCCCTAGCTATATTTGTGTTCAGCACAGGTAAGTACAGATTTCAATGCATGCCTTGTGCTGACAGCATTTGCCTCATTCACATGTGAACACAGATTTTGTACGTTTATTTTGTGTGTTGTAATATTACATTGTGTGTAACAAAAAGCTTAGTCACTTGCATTACTGGGTAGTGAAATGGTAGGGATACTGAATGGATATAATTACATATATTAGTATAACATATGACATACCAATGGCTAGGTGATCAGCTAATGTATGTTGCCGCAGATGCAGTACTGAGCAACAAATAGTAGATGTATGTTGTGTGGATTATTTAGGTCTATGCTGTGTTCTGAAAGCATTGTGCGACTGTACAAGGAATGAATCTTCATAGTTTATAGTGTGTGCTCTGTAATTTTGTGTGAGTTTATTTGTGCCATGTTTGCATATCTTCATGGTTTAAAAAACAAACAGCAGATGTGGTGTTACATGGGAAATAAAAGTAAAATTTATAAAAACAATTAGATTATGCATAGGCTTTTCCATAATCATAACTTTCTCAAATCATTTGGAAAGCATTGCATCTGTGGGTTACCTGGCACTATTACATGTGGATACACTGACTACACATTTCATCTCGACTCAATGCATCAAAACCCAAAGCTCTCAGTCTCAGTCCTTCATATGTAAGACAAGATACACCCCCATGTACACACATACACAAGCATCTACACTAAAAATATATGAAATTAAAATTGCAGAATAATGGTAAACAGAAAAAAGTCTTACCTACTATAGTGCAATCTGCAAATACAAAAATGGCACTATACCAATCTCTACCTATGTAACAGAAAAGGAAAGAAAAGAAATAAAAAAGTACAGCTGTTTCAGTAAACTTACTGTAATAGGTGATGTTCAAGGGAGCACTGTTGCAGTAGCCTTAGCTATATGAATTATATTTTTCTAAGGATATAACAACTAGCCAGTTTCCAAAACTTCAAAGGCATCGTACATGTACCCAAACCACTAGTCAGCTTGAGCTGAGCTGAAGAAAATAATGGACTGGATGTCAAGCCTTTCAGTGTTTTCATGTCAAATGAGGGGGAGAGGCTAAAGCTCAGACAAGATCAATGCTAGGAAAATAAATATCTCACTCTGGTAACAAAATTACACCAAAGAAGGAGACTAGAGGGAGGGAGCAGCTACTTCAGCAGTGATCATTCAAACATCTACTGCTGTAGTAAGTTTACTTATGCAACTGTACTGTGTTCATTATACTGATCACTGCTGCAGTAACCTTGGTTATATGGGTAGACTACCATAACATACACTGACTGGAAGGAGGAGAAGGAAGGATGAGCCCCTTGAGAATTGCCCTAGCAAAGTCTCTCTGAAACCCGGAGAAGGAATATAGTTTACAGTGCTTTGTAGTGGTATGCACAGAGGACCAACTTGCTGCTTCTGGAATACTTCTATAATTCAACCCTTTCCAAAACTCCACAGGTGAAGCCAAAGCTCTAGTAGAATGAGCCTTGACCCTGTCTGAAATTGCCTTGCTGTGGGGGGTATAACAAAAGCTAATAGCATGAGACAACTATTTGGAAATAGTCTGCTTTGACACAAGTTGTCCTTTCTTCTTACCTATACTAAAATGAGAAACTCATCAGAGTTCTTAAAGGATCCAGTTCTGTCAAAATAATACCAGAGCTGGCGTGGCATATCCTTTCTCCCTAATTTTTAGGTTCTATAAAGAAGACAGGGAGCTGGATAGATTGGCCCAAAGTAAACATGGATTCCACATTAGACAAAAAATGAAGGATTAGTTCTTAAGGAAACCATGTGTTTTTTTTAACACCTTTATTGGATTATTACTTATGATGTAGACAAGCTAAATTTATAAAAAAGAAAACAAGCCCTATTAACATGTTCATAGTTACAAACATTATGCATCTCATACATTATTCTCTGCAATTATCAGCAATGCAACATTACATAAATGCATACCTTAATCTATTACTACAAGAAATATGGACAAAATCAAATATATTGGGGTACAAAGGTCCAAAAATAGGGACAAAGTTTAAATATTTTATATAAACTTACAAAGTGCATTTTCTGAAGGATATGAAGTCTGATACTCAGATGTCTGTCATTATTTTGTTATTTCAATCCTTAAAGATTTGCCAGAAGACCACACATTTTATAAAGAACGGACCAAAATTATGATGTAAGCATGTGAACATTTTGTGAAAATCTGTACAGCTGAGAGGAATGCATAAATTGCTCAAGTCCTGCGTTTTCTTAAACCTCACTAAATTGCTCAAGTCCTGCCTTCTCTTAAATCTCAGTCCTACAAAGCATTATTCTGCATGTATTATTCCCATAATTTTCAATTTTTTCTATGTAATTTGCTTCTACCCTTTTCTAAAAATCCCACTTAGGTTTATTAAACAGTACTAGGCTAACTGCCCTTGTTGCCCATTTTAAGCCTAGCATCCCACATGGAATCAAACCCTGTACCTTGTGTCTGTAAGGTAAACACCTTAGCCATTATCCAACCTCCAAATTACAGAGCTTCCTATTCTTTTATCTCTGTTACTTTAAATATGGTTGGTTTAGACTTTGATTTCCATTTTCTAGTAATTGCTTTTTAGGCAGACACCAGAGTTAAATTTAACTAGGCCATACTATGTCTAGGCAATTCAGATCCTGTATTCCAGCTAAAAAATGAATGTCTTAGTTACACCCATTTGCTCACATAATATTTCTGACAGAGTACTATGCAGATAATTTTTAAAGTCTACCAGCTCATTACACTCCCAAAACATATATTCTCATTTATCTATTTCTTCCTCATCACACCTCCAACATTTGCCGTCTACCTGAGGAAAAAATTCTTTGGAGTCTACTTGGGGTATAAAACTACCTATGCAAACACTTCCAAGCTAAAATCCGAATTCTTCTAGACTTTGTTGCATATTTGGGAGCCATACATATGTCTTCCTATTATTTCCTTGTGAATTGCTTATCTAATCTCTCTTCTCAGTGTTTTCTAACCTCCTCTGATCAAATCCTATAGTTATTATATACCCTACTAATTATTCCTTTTTTTAACAGCAACTTGTATTCTAGATTCAACTGAAGACTCAAACAGAGCAGGTCTTTCACTTGGGATTCCCCTACATTTTTTCTTTGCTTATACTCTGATACAAATCCCTGATAGGGAAGGCAATCTCCAGCTTGCAGTCCAGTTGTCTTCTTGGTCTCTGCCCATTGTATTATCTATCTCTTTCAAGTTATTTATTCCCAATAACTTGGTTCCTTTAACAGCTTTCTCCCATAAATTCCATTTCCCGCTTGCCTATTCTGTGTACTCCTAATTGCAGTCATCTCTATCAGCAGAATCTTTCTCCATTCTCATGTTAGCTTAGTTCTTAGAATAGCTCTGCTACTTTATGAATATAGTTTTTGGTAGGGCTGTTTATTCTCCTTAAGGATGTGCATCCAAAATTTTATTTATTTATTTATTTTATTTTACATTTGTTGACCAGGAGAATCCAACTGGATAAATGTCCGTTTTCAGCGGAGGCCCGGGGAGAAAAGCTCCACAGTTTGTAAAAATACAAAGGCATATAAAGGCATGCATGCATATATAGCGCCAATTCACACATATAGAGAAAAAGTACAAAACATAACATTTTAGAAGTACATAGAGAAAGAAAATGTTTTGGCTGCACGTTTTAGAGATACATAGAGAAGAAATATTTTAGCTGCTAATTGTAGTATAAGGACACATTAGTTATATGACCAGTGATTTCTACTTGAAATTTTGAGAGTATGTATGATTTGCCAATAGAGTTTTCAAGAGTACAGTAGAACTGGTGGTAGATGAGGTTTGCATATAAAGAATTGTAGTACATGCAATAAATTAGTATGTTGAGGTTGATAAAGAAGTCCTGAGGTAAAAAGCAAGTGCAGAGGGTCAACCTGGGGGAAAGCATGGACATTGCCTATTGATAAGAAGGGTTCCTTTAGTAGTTGTTTAAACGTAATGACAGAGCTTGTTGAGGTAATATCAGGGGGCAGTGATTTCCAGATTCTGCCTATGTAGTTAGGAAATAGGAAGTCTCCTGCTGAGTTGTTGGATCTGGTGATCTTAATTAAGGCCCTGTCACTAGAGAATAATTGTCTTGGGTTTTCATGTATTCTAAGTAAATTAGATAGTGTTGGTATTTTGTCTGGATATAGTAGGATTTTTTTTGCAAAAACTAGCTGGTGGAATGTAATGAGATTTTGGAGTTCCAGACAATTTAGTTGGTACAGTGAGTGGCAGTGATGGGAATAGTAGGGAGCATTTGTGGCAAATCTGGAAATTTGATTGTAACGTGTCTAGTTTTTTTTAATTTCTGTTTTGGATAGGTTGGTGAAGATGGGGGTGGCATATAGAAGTGTGGATATTAGCAGAGTTTGAGCAATGGTGATTTTAGACTGTTGATTTAGATATGTTTTATTTTTATACAGACTGCCACATTTTCTGTGTGTTTTTGATGGTTTGATTTATGTGTAGGTCAAACTTCAGTTTATTGTCAATTGTTACACCAAGTAGTTTTGTGCGGGAGTCTGAGGAGATAATGTTACCATCACTAGACGTAATAAATCCCACTCTGTCCTTATTTATTGAATCCTCCCTGCTTCATCACCATCCTTTTCCACTTTGAATTATAGTTTTCTGCTTGTGTTATGTATATGAGCCTTAACTGTGCAGCTCTAAAATATTCCTTCAAATCAGGTAATCCTAAACCACTGTTCTACTAGAAGAATCCACTTATCCAACTTGACCCTTGCACTCTTCTCTTCCAGATAAAACCCTTCAACTATTTATAAATTGCTATCCTACTTCTCATCTGACTGATAAAAATGTTTGACCTGTGTAGAAAACTAAAGGGACTAAAAACATTTTCACTGCTTGTGTCTTGCCATTCATATCTGTAAACAACAGCTTCCAGTTTCTCAGTTTTTACATTATCTTTTGTTAAGTCATTTTCACATACCATTGGCTGCCATAACAGAATCCTTTTTAATCCATACTCCTAAATATTTAATTTTATACTGTCCCCATAAATATGTATATTACTGAACCAATTTATGTGTGGGTATATAGATATAGCCTTTGCTTTATCTTCATTATTTTTATATCTTGGAAAGACTTGAAACTGTCTCAGAATGTTCCACATCACTGAGATGTCCTTTTATGGCTTTATCAGGTACAAAATAATATTGTCAGCAAATAAAGCCAAGTATCCTTGATCATTATAACAATTATATCCTTGAATTTCCGAGTCCCTCATTTTCTTAGCCAATGGCTCTAAATACAATGTATATAACAAAAGGGAAATAGGATACCACTGCCTGATTCCTCTGTTAAGACACAACTTATCAGAGAGGATTCCTACCTCTTGTTTTCTTTCCTCCAATCCCTCATATATAGTCCTAATTAACCTTATCATTATATCAGGGAATATAAATGCTTCTGTTGCCCTAGTCATATAATCACATCTTTGAATGCTTTGTCTGTATCAAGACCCACTAATAGCTGTGGAATTTTTCTGAATTCTGCTTCCCTCTGTATCATCATTTTTCTGTTAATGTTGTCAAATGTTTGCCTCCCCTCTACAATATCACATTGATGCATCTCCATTAATTTTGGCAACACCTTTGCCATTCTTTTAGCCATTGTAGATATAAACACTGTATAATCATAGTCTAAAATTGAAATGGGCCTATATGAAGCTGGGTCTGATGGGTCTTTACCATCTTTATATATGACAGCCACCACAGCTTTTTTCAAGGATGTTGGTGCTTCCCCTCCTTTTAAAATACTGTTAAACAGAACTTTCCAGATTTTTAGCTTTTCCATACTTCCACAGGAATACTGTCTATTGCTGGAGACTTTCCTGCATATTGATTATATGTCACCATTTTTATCTCATCTCCATCTATCTTAACTGTAAATTATTGAACCCCACCTACCTCTAATCTTGGCATCTTAAATATTTCATAAATATTTCAGTTTCTGTTTTTTTTTCTTGGTTTCCACATTATTCTGCTCTTTATACAAATATTCTGAAAATTCTTGAAATATTTCTAATACCTCTTACAGGATCTCTGGTTATTTAGTTATTTTTTTGTTATAGGCTCACTAAGTTTGGCCACAATCCTTTCTTCATTATGTTGCCTAAGTCACTATACTAAGAGTTTGTGTGCTCTGAAGGTATTATCAAAACAGTTGCTTAAACAGCAATCTTTCTAAACTCATGCATATTATCCAGATACTCCCTTATTTTTTTTTAGCTTTCTGCAGATGTGCCTCTTCTTGTTCTGTGAAATTCCCCTTATTATGCAATACTTCTACCTTTGTTAGTCACTTTAAATAATTATTTTTAATTCTTAACCATATCTCTTTAATTTATTTCTACCCTATTTTTAAACTGTATTTTAATTTTATTCCACTCACTATCTACACATTCCAAAGAAATTTCAGTTTTCCCCAAATAAATCTTGAATAATTTCCACTACCCATTCCTTAAATTCCTCTCTTTTTAACAGATAGATGGGAAGTAAAAGTGTCTCATTTTTACTTCATTGCACTACATTTTTCTTAGTTGTTTTTGGTGCATGATTGGAAATAGTTATTGGATGTGTGTTGACGCTTTCAATTAAATGCATATGTTCCTGTGAAATATAATTTCTGTCTAGTCTAGTCCAGTTATTGTATCCTGGAGAATGATATGTAATTTCTTTCCAAATTTCTACTACTGAATTCATATCTTCTATAGAAAATATTTTCACAAATTTCTTCAGAAATCTATCCTGTTTTTGTTACATTTCCTTTCTAGGTCTCCCAGATATATCCTCACTGCTGCAAATCAAGCTCCAGTCCTCACCTATAAGTAATATTCCCTGCCAAAAGCTGATTATTTCTCCCCAAATTTTCTTAAGCTCTATAATAGGAGTTTTAGGCAAAACATAAATACATAGCAGTGTAATCCTCCTTCCTAGCCAGTAGCCCTTTGCTACCACAAATCTAACATTATTATCTTTTTTTTCCTCTTCTATCACTATTGGAGCTCCATTAGCAATTAGTATAATTACTCCCCTTTTCCTCTTTTCCTTTGCCCCTGATAGTCTCCTGAATACTCATCCTGAAATCTTTTCTTTATCACATTCACATACTCACTTCTTTCCAAATACGTCTCTAGTAGCAATGCTATTTGCACTCTGCATTTCTTAGTATAATTCAGTACTGTTACGTTTCTGTCTATCCTTGTGAGGTTATTTACATTCCAAGATAATTTGTACAGCATTGTCATTATGATACAAAGTTATTATTATATTATTATATATGACATCTTTTTAAAATGTCTGTTTTCAGCTTTTGTGTTACATGCATCCAATCATGTCTGGTAGGCTGATTCTTTACACAGTTATTTCTTGTCATTTCCATTTGAACCTATATCACATTTTAAAAATACATTTTGCTTTAATGAAAACCCACAAAAAAAGATCACCAGAACCTATTAACTTAAAACAAACACAAAAACAATGTACATCTTCAAATGATGAAGTTTAACCCTCTTTATAGGAACAATTGCCTGAAATCAACAGCATCACCCGTGGGCATTAACTAACCTCAAATTAAAATTATCCATGCTAAGGCACATATTACAGCCTGTGCTCTTTCTTACACTAATTGCTGTCTGTTCTTGTTTTATTTTTATTCCCCTCCCAGATGTGAAAAACAGCAAATGTGTTTTCAGAAAACATTAACTCTTAGCCTTAAGAAAAAGTGCACTGTCTATCTTTAAATGAAACTAAATTATACACTGTTCTAGTAAATGCACTGAGGAATTTAGGGACCAGAAACACCAGACTCCAGTTCAAGTACAATATACTTCCAATTCTTCTAGTCAACTCCTGTGTGTTTTTCTGTCTCCTAAGCATTTTTCTTTTGAACACTGGAAAATGTTTCACTGGCTTTATTATCAGAATAATGAGAAACAGAGGCCCCTTCTTTTTGATGGCTCACTATTTGTTGGAGAAACTTTTGTATTTCTTCCTTAGTCCATTCTGCATTAAAAAGCAGCATCGATCCTACAGGAAAAATATACTGAAGACAGCTGGGTATAGCAGCTTGAATCTCATACCTGCCTCTCAAAATTCCCTGATTGATGGGATACAATTGCTTTTCTCTTGCCTGGTACACAGTGAATGATCATTTTCCACAAACACTCTACTGTCTCCAGTTTTAATACTTTGCCTTTCTGACAAGAGTTTCATCAGGATCACATCTTTCTCCAGTATGATTGCATCCTTGCTAATACAGGTCTTGGCTGTTTTCTCATGGCCAGGTTTGGAGCAGACACTTTCAATTAACAAATCCTGCTGTAAAATACCAGTCCAGTTACTTATTTGTGCTTTCATAAAAATTAATACAGTCTGTTCCTTTCAGTTTCTCTGGTATGGCAAACATGTCCAGTTTTCTTTAAGTCCTCTGGCTCTACTTCTACCATTTTTGCAAAAAGCTCTTTTTGAGCAATCTTATACTCAGCCAGACTTTTCTTTATTTTGATCTCTGATTTTTGCAGTTTTATCAGTTCACCTAAATACCTGTTTAAAGCTTCTTCCCATTTTTCCAGCCTTTTGTTATTTAAGTTGATATACTCCTTCATTTTTTATTTATTTTAATAATCTCTGAGCAGATCTGATTTATTTTTTCCTGTAAATTACTGGAATCCATCTCTTATACCAAGGCTGGAGCTCGAACTGTGTTTTGCTGAACAGCTGCAGGATTCTTCTCAAACAGTTTCTCTTCACTTTTTCTTCCTCATTTTCTTTCAGGCTCTCTAATTTTCTTCTTTGCTGGAATCCAGGCAGTGTACTTATTAGCCAATAAATGAATTTTACTAAAGCTGGCAGAATTACTACCCATTATCTATCAGTTTCTTTTTTTCTCACTGGTAGAGCTGAAATGAAGCTGTTTATCAGTGTGCTGTCATCTTGGCAAATCCAACGTAACCATTCCATTGTGGAAAATGAGATAAGGTTGACCCACTGTAAGAGCTTGCAACTTAGATGTTCTCATTCTGTTGCATGGTGGCACAGCTTCTTAGTTTCAACCGCCAGTGAATATATGTATAATTGGTTTGCTAAAGATATAATTTTGCTATGCATCATGACTGGAGCAATAATAATCTCAATCAAACCTTCACAAGATCTTTGCTAGTAACCTGACATTTTTGTGCAAAAATGCAAGCTCTAGTCAAAAATCATCAATGCTTTCATATGAATTTTGGCTATATTGCATAAGGTACAGTATATGAATTGAAAAGTTTGCTTTCGTTTTTAGCTGACCTTCAAAGAAATTACAAAAAGATGCAAGCTCTTGTTTTTCCTCCTTTGTGAATCCATTTATATTCATCTTGAAGTTGAACTTTGACCTCAGGTTTATCATAGTACTTAAATCACTTAATCATATATCCAAGTGAAGAAAGCATTTAATGATATTATTTTAAAAAGAAACTTATTGACATAGTTATTTAGTTATTTAACAATATACAGACTCTGTGAACATTACAAAAATGTATTATAAAGCAAGTAAATTAAGCAAAGTAAGCTAAAAAACATTAAATCAGTAAGTGTAGAATGAATGTGATACAGTAAAGTATAATGATCAAACAAGCCACCATTAAATTCTACATGACTTGATGGTAACGTATGACAATGTTCCAGGCTGCAATATTCAAAACTTCATACAGCAATCCAGTCTTTCCCAGTGTATCAGTGAAACAGGAACAAGATGACATTAACAAATGTTCAAAAGCAGCCAAGTCTAGATGAGACACAAACCAAGGAAACAAAATGCCTGCTGCCAGCTCAGTTGTGTACAGCAATAAAGCCCTGACTTTGTCATAGGCCAACCACATTTGACTAAGCAATTTGGGAGCCTGCAGGTGCTAGTTAGAAGGAATGAGTGTGAGCAACCCCTGCTGGCCCACCCATTCTGGAGGGGACAGCTCTGGCTCAACACATGGGTGACTTTGACAACTATCATGAACTCTAGATGTTCAACCAGTGTTGTTCAGGGTGGGCCAAACTTGCTCCATCAGTGCATCCACACTAAGTAGCCAATGTGAAAGTAGTATGTAAAAGTGCACTTCTTTCTTGGAGGTAGTGATTGAAATTTCAGAAAATATCTTGGGGGTGCTACCAAATTGAAGGGGTAGCTTGCCCCCTAGGATCAACAAGCTGGCCTGCTCCCTACTA